>NC_040017.1:28655077-28682026 GCF_000972845.2 Larimichthys crocea
TAACATCATGAAGTAAAATCTAATTAACTGACTGCCCAGAGAGAGAAAGAGACAGAGAGACAGACAGAGAGCATTACTACTCTCTGTCTGTCTTTCTCATACATTATTTCCCATGAGAACTTTGGGCAGGAAGCCTGGATGGAATGAACTGTGTGTGTGTGTGTGTGTGTGTGTGAGTGTGTGTGTGTGTGTACGTGTGTTGGACTAAACACAAAGAAAGTGAAGTGTGAAAACAGGACTCTCAGCAGGGTGGAGGGTTATGTGTGTGTGTGTGTGTGTGTGTGTGTGTGTGTGTGTGTGTTTAACGGCTTCCTTCCCAGACTCTCAGAGCACACACACACACACACACTAAAATGCCGTGATGTGTTGGTCACTGCTGTCTGATAAACACCATCAGACTCTCTCACCTTGAAGGACGTGGCAGATGTTCAGATGTTCAGATGTTGGTGGACTGTGTTGATCCATGTGACTCCATCAGTGTGTGACTTCAGCTGAGATACAAATGTTGTTGTGCATCAAGGAGTTCTGGACCAGTAAGTCCGGTTCTCCAAGATAAGACCACACCACACCACAGATACAGCCAGTCACACTTTGTTTGGCTGAAATCATTCGTCTGGTAAAAACAACCATAATGCATTGCAGCATGTGAACAGAAGGTTACGACTGCTCGCTCAAAGTAGCGTGACACAGAAACAGGCACTGTCTCTGTCTGTCTCTCTGTCTCTGTCTGTCTGTCTCTCTGTCTCCCTACTCTGCAAACCCTGAAGAATCTGGATCTGGTCATATGAGCTCAGCAGCTGCTGCACACTCTTCTATGGCGGGATGGTCCCGGTGGGGAATCAAACCCGCGGCTCTGGCAGCGTTGGTGCCTTGCTCAGGTCTTTCCTGCCTCTGTGAGTCTGAATGTTTCCACTACCGGCTTATCTCGGAGCCACAAGAGGTTTTCCAGACTCCAGATCCAGCAGGCGTCCTCTGCATGACGGTCACGTTTCAGCTGCACTTCTTCTACAATTAGACGCAAAGTTACGAGCGCTCCGTGTCAGGACGCGCACTTCCTGTTCACACCAAGCCGCCGTGACGCAGAGCCGCTGTCGATCTGCACATTTACTGTTCCATGACTTCAACATAAAGACCCACATTACTCTTTCCACAGCCGTGTAGCCGCGAGGCTCCACGTGACCTTTTAGAGAAACGCAGCTAACTGTGCAGTCCTGTCTGATCAGTCTGCTTCATCTCAAAGACCTGGATCCAAACGCCGGGCTCAGACTGCAGACTACTGACGCCCACGAGGAGGAACACCACTCAAACATGAGTTCAAGTCTCAAAAACTAAAGTTCTAGAGTTCTGCTTCCTCTTATTTTTACGTGTTTCCTGTAAAAACATTGATTGGCATTAGTAACCAGGAAACTTGGATCTCACTGCCCAGATGGAGGCTGTTTTCTGGGGCACAGTTCGCCAAAGAACTGACTGGTGGAGGTGGTTTTGGCTCCTGGTATCACGTGTCTCAAGTTCTTGCACCTCCACACATTTCAACAATCCGCTCTTAGCGAACCCACAACTTCTGGATTTCAAAGAGGCTGAATGACAAGATGTTAAACCACCAAACCAGTGAAGATGTAGGAGGACGTGAGGAGCAGGGAGCAGTGGACCATGTGGTCCAAAAGGACATGGAGACGTGGTTTTCCTTCTACATGATGAGACAAACAAAGTGAAGAACAGAGATGTTCTTCAGCAGTTCTATATATTGTGACTAAAATCTGATCCAGGTTGAATAAAGCAGGAGGTTTAAGTTCATTTGGGCCAATCATTTGTACCAACCGAGTTCCAGGACCAGATTTCTGAAGCCGTTTAAACCACAGAAAAGTTCTGGAAAACATATTGAAGCTTCTAAAACTTACAGAAAGACTTCGGCAGGAAAGGATACGATATTTTGAGAAACTAAGGTTAAGAGGTGGTGAAGGTGGCTTTCGAGCTGGCTCCTTCGTCTTGGAACCGACCATTCTGCCTTCAGTTACACATCCAGCTTCACTTTGACCAACCACAGACGCCTCCTTTGCTCAGATAATCTATTTTCTCCCTGATTGGCCAGAACCCCAAACGCCTTTACCAGTCCGACTGATCAGTACAGCCAAAAATGGACCAATCTGAGCAACAATAATCAAGTTTGGTTCGGCTGGTGATGACGTGCCATAAAAGATCCAAGAGTTGAAACTGAATCATCAGATTTCCATAATTTTCCACCTTCAACACGGGAACCAGATGAGTCTTGGATTGAACCACCAACCCTGTGTTTAGTGTTTGAGTAAAGCCGGTAAGAAGTGCAGTTGGGTTACCTGTTAAACTCGTAGATGTCCTCTATGTTGCAGAACAGAGTGCTGACCTGCTCCGGTTTCAGGGGCAGAGTGCCGCAGTCGATGATACAGCCGAGATAATCCTGAAACACAGAGAGACACGATCCAGGTCAACAAAGGACAAACATTTGGTCGGTTTTACATCGGAAGTTACTGTACGATGATTTACACATAACCAAAACTCTGTCCTGACTGAAGATTTACCAAGACAAAAAACACCATTATTATTCACAAAGACACATGAAGAAGGAGAAGAAGAGGTTACCATTACAAACATTCAGTAGTTCACCCTTAAAAGCATTGACTGAGAGACATTTGTCCAGTTTTTGTGTTGCTGTGTTTTTGTAACAATTATCAGCGACAGACTGGAGTGAGAACAAGATTTCAGGGTTGTAACTCTCATGTGAGGAGAAAAACCAACATCGGCCTCAATAACTGAGAGGCAAGTATCCAAGGAGAGTGCAGAGAAGACCGTTTGACCAGAGAATATAGAAACAGTGACGCGTTTTGAAGATTCGGAGCAAGTCGGATTGCAGAATCATAAATCGTGCCGAGCTTCAGAGGTAATCCAAGCAAGATAAATATAAATAGTTTTCCCAAATAAGGGAAGGGATTCAACAATCTTGGCAGCAGATGGTAAAGAGGAACAAGTTGCTCCTCGACCTTCAACTGTAACATCATCAATGTTGTTGGTTAAATCTGGGAGAGACGGACTTGGTTACAGATCTGAGAAGATGTTTCACCTCTCGTCCAAGAGGTTTCTTCAGTTCTTCAACGAGAGATGAAACGTCTTCTTGGATCTACAGCCAGTCTTTGCACATTCGAAGTGAAAACCTGCCTTCTTTCTACATCTTTAACTCCTGTCACAGACATCAGATGCAGCATCCGGCCTCTCCTCACCTACCAGACCGTGCATCATATCAAACCTTTCAGATCGAAGCTAACGGTGTGAACAGGAAACCACCTGTGCCGTCACAGATGCTGGGCATCACACAGGAAGTGAGACAGGAAACAAGAAGAAAAACAGGAAGTTAAAAGGGTGCAGAGAGACTAAATCTGCCAACAAATCATCTTTATACACAGCGAGACTGGAGACACAGAAAGAAAAATGGAGTTAGTTACCGTCTCTTAGAAGACGCACGAGTTCACTGACGACTGTTTCATTTGTTTTCCACCCAAATAAACAATGGACCTGAACTCGCTCTCTGATTTATTCAACATTTTATGGTTATGTTTGGGGAAACTTTGTGGTTTGACAGAAAGGGTCAGCAGTGACCGGAGGCGTTCAGATTTTTACCAACGTTTAACCAAAATCTTTGTCTAACCTCAACAAAAGTGCCTCTGATGCCTAAAAAACCAAACTAGAGACCAGAGGCTGGACGTGAACCCGGGACTCACAATCCTGTCGTCACCACAACAAGTTCATGGAAACAAAAGCACTCTGTTCAGACTGACACAGGCAGTATGGGTAAATTTTAGGGACAGCGAACGACTGATGGACTCTTTAATGTCTTTGTAATAAGTGTTCATTAACAGGTAATAACAGCCTTATAAGAGTCTTATTAACATTAATATGCTACATAAGTGTTACCTGGTTGCTCAAACAAGCCATCTGTAACCACACCCACCTGTCACTCAAAGTGTTCACGTCCAGGTGAGTTGTATATAAATTCACCCTCAGTACAGTTGTCATGAACGGGGAAATTAGCTGCAGAGGAACTTTTGGTATTTCCACAGTGGCTTCACTTCACAGCCACAGAGGTTGCCTCTTGGTACCTCTCATGTGATATTGCTTAATTAACACAGATTAATGTTAATAATCATCTTTTAGGAGCCTAATTACCTGGTAATTAACGCTTATTAGAAAGACTAATACTGATGAGTATCAGTATTTACAGATAAATGAACCCTGATATCACTGACTGAATGCTACCTTTGTAATAAACAAAGAAGGACCTGGACCTGGACCTGAACCTGGACCTGGACCTGGACCTGAACCTGGACCTGAACCTGGACCTGAACCCGGACCTGGACCTGGACCTGAACCTGGACCTGAACCTGGACCTGGACTGACCTGTAGCTCCTTCATAACAACCTATAATCTTCATCCACTCAAACACCGCAGGCTGCAGTCAGTCAGTCACATTGAAATGGAAACTCGAACAAACTAAACTCCATCATCCAACCCCGTCCAAGGCCACATGAGGTCATTTCCTGTAGTATCTAGTAATTAGATTACACTGTAGCGGAGTGAGGGGGGGGCGAGAGGCTCGAGGACAGAGAGATGAGATAATAGCAGAGAGTCCAGAAACCACAGAGAGGTTTTCACATCATCAGAGTTTTATTAGTAACACATCAGCAAACACAGGCTGACAGAGTGAGGCGAACAGAAGCTGGACGAGCTGCCAGAGGAAAGACGACGGGTCGGCCAAAAAACCCACGACCAAATTCGTCCAAACGAAGAAGAAGAAACATTTGGTGAAAAGAAGAAAAGAATCTGCGAGAGGCTGAAGTCAAACTGGATCCATGACGTCCCTCTGCAGGGTTACACAACACAAATAATCTGATTACACCATAATCTAATAAAGTCTATAAAAAGACTAAATACAACAATCTGTTCACCGAACAACATCAAACACTCCGTCACCTGGTAAAGGTCCAGTCTGCAGGATTTACCAGCATCGAGCTGTTTAGTTGTGGGTTGCAACCCCCTCGTTTCACTTTATATGCACAAAAAAGGCAAAATACAACTGAGGAAATGAGTTAAAGTAAATGGACTGTACTAATATATCTCCTTTCTAGTCTTCCCACCACTCAAAGCTCTTTTACACTATGTCTCATTCACCTATTCACACACTGATGGCATTAGCTGCCATGCAAGGTTCAGCCTTCAGGAGCAGTTTGGGATTCAGTTCAGAGGTTCTGCACACTGGAGGGGATCGAACCGCCGTTCTTCTGATTAACAGACGACTCGCTCTACCTCCAAGCCACATCCACCCAAGCAAGTGTGAGCTAGCGTCAGCATCTGCCTTCCACTGACTGAACAGAACCTCTGAACCGGCAGTGTCCAGTCTAACAGTGAACACAGCGACAGAACCTCTGAACCGGCAGTGTCCAGTCTAACAGTGAACACAGCGACAGAACCTCTGAACCGGCAGCGTCCGGTCTAACAGCATTTAAAAAATCTGTAAAGTCTGCAGAGTTCTTCTTCTGCTGTTTTCCCCCAAAACTGGATAGAAAAACAAGAATGTGTGTGTGTGTGTGTGTGTGTGTGTGTGTGTGTGTGTGTGTGTGTGTGTGTGTGCATGTGTGTGTGTATAATGAGGCGGATAATGAGAGGCTTTGACCACATTCATCACCTTTTAAAGGCAACAGGAAACACACTGCAGGGCATGGAGGGAGAAAGAGAGAGTAACAGAGAGAGAGATGAGTGAAGAATGAGAGTTCAACAGGAAGAAGAAGGAGAAGACGTGACGGGCTGATCTCTGGAAAAGAAAACAAACATCCGAACGAGGAAGACGTCATCAGTCCTCTGATTGGACGCCGCTGTGGTAAAGAGCTTTAAAGATGGTGCTCTAAGACAGGACGACCTCCGTCCTGATTAAAGACATTAAAGACGATGAATGTGGATGTGTCTCATCGAATCATTGAGCTTCAAACTCACAGAAACACGATGATCGTTAACGTAACGTTCATGTAGCGCTCGTTAGAGCAGAGTGCCGTTATTCTCTATATCAGCACTCATGGAGTGACTCTCGTCCAATCAGATCACTCGGTCTGAGCGAACTGTTGTATATGGAGTGATAACAGCATCCTAAGAAACTCGTGAACCGTTTACAGACTGTTTATGAATAATAAGGCGTTTATTGGCCTTAATAAGCATCATTAACTGTCTTAATAAGAAAGGGACGTTAATAACAGTTTATAAACATAATAACCATGTTTATGACGCTCTTATTAACATTAATGAGCATCTAATGAGGCCGTTATTACCTGTTAACGAACGCTTTGTTACAGCTGATCGTATTCAGCAGGAACTGTTTTTTAAACTGCTCATAGAAAAATCTTCAGAGAACATTGATGTAACGTTAATATAACGTTAGAGCAGCCGTCCTTTAAATCTGCTTTACCCCTTTCTCGTCCCCCCAGGTCCTAACATTGATCCCCTCCTCCTCCTCCTCCTCTCCTTCCTCCTCCTCCTCCTTCCTCACCTCCTCTCTCCCCGTCCCTCCCTCCTTCAGTTTCCTGTCCCACTTGGCTGCAGGTCAACATCAGATCCCCGCTGAAGCCGAGCGTCTCAGGTTCGCTCTGCGACTTTCCACGACTGAAAGAGCTCCTCAGGATCACGTGAAGTCAGTCCACGGGTTCGTTATCCACCTCGCTCGTTAACATAATTACACAGAATGCAGCAGAGATTACAAGAATTAACGAAAGGAGTCGAAGCGGGGGAGCAATCTAAGCGAAAAACGAGTTGGTCAGGCGAGCTGTTTTTCACTCTTTGATGTGTTTATTGTTCTCAAACACACACACACACACACACACACACACACACACACACCACACACACACACACACACACACACACACACAGGCCTATTGATGGTAGTTGGTGGTTCAGATTCCCAGTGAGCGTGACATCAATGTAGCCTCAATCAAACCAACTGCAGCGAGCGAAAAAACCTCAAATACAGAGAGCAGCAGGAATGAAGGCTTACATACACACACACACACACACACACACACACACACACACACACACACACACACACACACACAACACTTATCATCTATCAGACCTCTTTCCATCAGGGACAGAAATTCTGGGATTGTTGCTGCAGTTTGAAGAACAACTTTGAATGACTCAAACGTGTCCGGTTAATGAGCGTTCACAACACGACACACACACACACACACACACACACACACACACACACACGTCGTGGCGTGACTTGACCTCCGAGCTTGCACTCAGGAGGGATTAACCACGAAGAAGAAGAAAAAGAAGATGTGTGGTGATGAGAGAGAAACGCTGGAGGTTCGTCCCTCTGTGGAAGGTCAAAGAGACACGACTGACAGACAGCTGATAAACCTGATGACAGCCGAGTGTGTGTGTTGTGTGTGTGTGTGCCTCCCGTCTGCCTGACTGGAGTGTGAAACACCTTTTGAAGTAAAAGAGAATTTACTGCTCGCTTTCATCGTCTGCCATCACACACACCACACACCACACACACACACACACACACACACACACCCACACACTCAGCACCTGACCAATGATGGATGAAACTGACACAATCAAACAACCAGTCAGCAAATTCTCACTCACCATTTTTCATTCAAAACTCCTTTAAAAAAAAAAAACACATATTTCACCGGCGCAGAGAGACGAGAATGTCTGACACATTCCTCAGCTGAACCGGTAACAGGAACGTTCGTAACACCGTGGCATTACTGTTTAAATACAACCTTAAGGTTTTTTTCTCCCGACTGTCCACCGACAGTTCCGGACAACAACAAGTCATTCACGTTTCCTGATGGACAGAAGCTTTAGCCTAACCACTTGCTAAAGAAGCTAGCTGCTGTTAGTGCTACAAGCTAATGTTAGCATCTACCGTCGCAGCGACCAAACAGAACCTCTGAACCGCAGTGTCCAGCCACGGACACGCAAACAGAACCTCTGAACACAGTGTCCAGTCTAACAGTGAACACAGCGACAGAACCCTGAACCAGCAGTGTCCAGTCAACAGTGAACACGCGACAGAACCTCTGAACCGCAGTTCCAGTCAACAGTGAACACGCGCAGAACTCTGAACCGCAGTGTCAGTCAACAGTGAACACAGCAGAGAACCTCTGAACCGGCAGTGTCCCAGTCCAACAGTGAACACGGCGACAGAACACTCTGAACCGACAGTGTCCAGTCAACAGTGAACACGGCGACAGAACCTCTGAACCGCAGTGCCAGTCAAACAGTGAACACGGCGACAGAACCTCTGAACCGGCAGTGTCCAGTCTAACAGTGACACAGCAACAGAACCTCTGAAACCGGCAGTGTCCAGTCTAACGTGAACACAGCGACAGAACCTCTGAACCGGCAGTGTCCAGTCCTAACAGTGAAACCAGCAACAGAACCTCTGAACCGCAGGGCAGTTAGGAAGGAATGTAGGGACGACAAGAGAGTTGTAAGACATAGGATCAACAGTGAACGCAGCAGAATATGAACAAGCAGTGTCCAGTCTAACAGTGAACACAGCACGAACCTCTGAACCGCATGTCCAGCTAACAGTGAACACAGCGACAGAACTCTGAACCGGCAGTGTCCAGTCTAATCAGTGAACACAGCAGACTCTGAACGCAGTGTCCAGTTACAGTGAACACAGCACAGACCTCTGAACGGCAGTGTCCAGTCTAACAGTGAACACAGCACTATCAGGTGGTTTCTTGAAAACTTGAAGTAGCTGTAGAGCTAAGTAACACTTGTGGGCTCGGATCAAACCGGCAAGAAAACAGCTCGGAGGTTTATGCCAGCTGCAGATGCATAGTGGTGAGAGTGACAATCATACCCACAACGAGCCCCCCCTCATCTGACGGTATTTTTGATTAATGGTTTAGATTGTTTCGGGCTGATTGGACTAATTATCAGTTCATTATCATGGTTTCACAGCAGGTGCTGTCCAGCTGGTTATGTTTTTAGCTATTTTCCTAATTAAACAATAAAGCTCGTTTGGACTCTGCTCGCTATACTGTGTGACCACAAACAGAAACACATGTGGGATGTTTGGCTACAAACAAGACAAACGTTTAAGTGAAAGTTGGAGAAATGTTTCTCAAACGTTACATTTCAACTATGATATCCATGGAGCAACAGTGTGTGTGTGTGTGTGTGTGTGTTGTGTGGAGGCCAGCAGCAGTAAACTGGCCCAGAGGCATTCACACCTGGCCAGTAAATCAAGACTAACAGCGAGCCCCTCCCACACACACACACGCACACACAGCTCCTTCAATGTTTTCAGACGGACTACGTCCAGGTTTAGACAGTCTGCCGGGACGTCACGGAGACTACGTCCAGGTTTTAGACAGTCTGGCGTGTGGACGTCACGGAGACTACGATCCAGGTTTTAGACAGTCTGCGGGGACGTCACAGAGTACGTACGTCACAGGTTTTAGACAGTCTGGGTGACGTCACAGGAGACTACGTCCCAGGTTTTTAGACAGTCTGCGGGGACGTCACGGAGACTACGTCCAGGTTTTAGACAGTCGGGGAGTCACGGAGACTACGTCGGTTTTAGAACGGTCTGCGGGGACGTCACGGAGACCTAACAGAACAGTTTCTGGACGTGTCAAAAGAATAAAACCTGACATTATGTCCGTTACATTCAGAAATAAGATCAAACGGACATCATCTGACTGTTGGCTACCTTTTGGACTAAAGTCCGCCCTGTGGGTCCTTGCGGTTTCCTAAAACTCGCAGTAAAGCTCTGGGTGACTCGCTGGAGACACTATACAGCCCATCTGTCTGGGAAACCTCAGGATACACCATGAGGAGCTGAAGAACATTAGGGAACAAACTGAGCCTGTCGTGGCAACAATCAAGAACTTTAGTGGATGAACGGATAACGTTGCGTGTACTTCACTTGGACAGAAGTCATGAAGACCTCCTCCATCTCTGGTTAGACGTCATGTGGACGATGTCTTACCTCCACGATGCTCTTCAGATCTCTGACGTAGGCTTGTTCCGTCTCTACGATCTCCAGCGCAACTCGCTCCAGCCGTGAAAGCTGTCTGGGCGTCACCACTGCCGCCGCCGCTGCCATTGAATTGGCGCATGTCCATTAGGGGGGTGACCTCCACCGTCACCTTGGTGGCGACCCCACCTCCTCTTCCTCCTCCCCATGTGGCGTGACCGAGGGGCGTGAGATCCAGGCTGATGTCTGAGCCGTCTTTTCGGCGTGGAGGACGATGAGATGAGAGGAGGCGTTGTACCGGCAGCACGGCGCCGTACGGCAGAGAGGAAAGAGAGGAGGAGGACGAGGAGGAGTGGGAGGTGGTCCTGCAGGGAGACGGAGGAGGCAGAGGAGGAGAGGGAGAGGGAGGCGGGCGCGCCCGTCCGAACAGACAGTGTTGACGGAGGTGCAGGAGGACGAGGCTCCCTCGCTCACCGGACGACATCATCCTACCCAAATCCCACTCAGAGACGAGACTGAGGAGGGACGCTGGGCGGCGCAGAGACAGAGAGAAGACAAAGAGCATCAGCGGATTTTATCCAATCACAACAAGACAGACAGTGAAGTGTAGCTGCTGTAGCTCTGCAGGGTTAAACAGCTCGGTGAGAAGAACAGACTTCATTAAAGCATTTGCACGCTTGCGTCAATAAAAAACAGCCGAAGATTCAACAAGAGGACAGAGAACAGAAAATCCATCCATCCAAACCCGTCCGGCAGGTTTCCCTCTTTATTTCTGATTAATATTAATTCTTTGTCTTCAATCTGAAATGAAAGACAGATGTAGAGTTTGTTTTCTGTTCAAACAGCTGGCTGTGTACACCTGCACCGTAAAACTCTTTCCAACAAGAACAAACCTCCGAGCAGCTCCACGTACCGACCTACCGGCAGGAAGCACCAAGAGAAAACGCGTCCGGCCTATCAGACGAACTCTCTGATCAATAATAAAGGCGTGCACACCTGCAGCGGTGTACAGGAAGTGTGTGTGTGCAGCGCGCAGAGCATCCCCCTCGTTTAAACCGTTCATCCTTTACAGCTCAGCTCGAGGCCGACGTGTGTTCAGGTTTGGGCTCTAAACTCGTCGTGCATCGACGTTCAGGGCGACACTTTGAAATGTCTCTGAATAAAAGTTAAAGTTCACCATCTTTCTGAGCTGGAGGCTGGAGGTAGTCCAGTCCGAACCGGCAGTCAGTCGTGTGTGAGGTTTCCCTGAGCTGGGCTGCTGAGCCCGGTTTCTGTTAGCATCACCACGGTACCAACCTCAGTGTGACGACGACCTTAAGAAGACGTGAACTGACAGTTTCCCCGTCCCATAAATACCCTTCACTCATATTTAAAAAGGTAATTATATCTTTTTCCCTTCGTCACAGCTTCACGAGAGCCTGTAATCAAATCATTTCCAGTTTCCATCCAGACGTCAGCACACCTGTCCTGACAGCGAGCTGCAGAAGTGTTTAAACTTCATTAGTGTTTGAATTCCAGACGTCCTGGCACGAGGAATTTCGAGCCGAGTGTTAAATGAGAACATTTTCCTATATGAGAACCTGGTTTCTTCTCCTTCAGCTGATGTTCTTAAGTGCAGGTTCTTACAGGAATGGCTCTAACAGCTGCCAGCAGCAGCGTTGTAAAAGCTTAACCTTGTCGTACATGTGGTACGTCCACATGGTGAATGTGGTCCAGACTCAACTGTGGTTTAAAGACGTGTTGTTTCTTTGTTCCACATGAAAGCTGATGTTTCATTTGGAAAACCACCAACATACTCTGTAAAAACTTGGTCCATCTCAGAGGACTCGAACCCGACAGCCCTCGATTGTTTGAACTTGTCGTCAGCGATCACGTAATCATGACGCTCAACTTTAATGTACGCACTGATTTTAAGGTGCTTTCAGACGATGCACCCATTGTTTCCAGAGAAACACGACGATGAGGACGCCAAAGAACCCGATCAGAGCGCGAACCGACCACCCATCATAAAAGTGTTTTGCAAAGTCAAACAAAGAGCTCGATTACAATATGTCGGTGAAAACAGTTTGGGGGAAGATAGGTCAAGGGGAGACAACATGGACACGTGGGGACAGTTTGACTTCAGAGACTTTGTGCCAGAAACCGTGATGGAGCAGCAGGACGAGCTTTGGAAGAATCAGCTGTGGGGATTGAAGGTGACCAAATCAGGTGTTGTGGCGAATCGCTGCAGATGTTTTCATTTGTGCTGAACATAATGATCTAATATGAAACATCAGAGTTCGGTCCATGAATCCACCTGGAGCGCGCTCAGTTTCACGTCTGATTGCGTCCCCCCAAAAAGTTACATTGGCCAAACTCCAAGGCTGCTGCATCTTTTGATTTTTCAGATGGTCTGATCGGATTAAAGTGAACTGTCCAACGGCATCAAAACTAGGCCGGCAGATAAAAGTATTCAGAAGTTTTCTGGACGTTTATTTTTGCATTCACGTGGATTCAGACGTTAGAATCAAAAACAAATGAAACACGACGTTTGCCACGGTCACGTCTATTATTTTCATGTAACGTATTAATCATTAGCTTCCTCCTCAGATGGTCCATGATTTTCTCTTGTGTCGCCTCACGACATGAAGGTTCTGGGTTCAAACCGCAGTGCATCACACACTGCGTCCACAGTCCCACCTGTAATGTCAGCTGAGATCAGCTCCTCTGAACGTCGTTAACGTTTAAACCTGATACTCAGCATGAAGGAGGTTTCCTGTCTGTGTCGACACACTAATCAGCATCTACACTAATTAAACAAATTGTGTGTGTTACGCCACACTTCAGCCCTTCACACACTGACAGCAGTTACAGCCTTATTTAGACATGGCATTCACACAGTGTGTGTGTGTGTGTGTGTGTGTGTGTGTGTGTGTGTGTGTGTGTGTGTGTGTCTTCATTCATACTTCCTGTCTCTGGATACAGAAATATAAAGACAGAAAGAGTTGATCACAATACGGAGTTCCTCTTTAAATGAGAGCTGGGAGGAGGAGGAGGAGGAGGGGAGGAGGAGGAGAGGAGGAGGAGGACCTGGTCGAGGTCGAGGAGATCGACCACCTCAACCTCCTTAAACTCTCTCTCTCATTATCAGACGCTTATCAGGTCTGGCTCTGATCCAGAACCAGCAAGTAGACTTCATGCCAGTTATAAACAGCACTGACAGAGCGAGGGCGACCTCCTCCCTCCTCATCATCATCATCATCATCATCCATTCATCATCCATCATCATCATCATCATCGCATCAAGGCTGCTCTGCCTGACATCTGCACTTTACATTCATTTAAACCAGTTCATTAACTTGATTTGTAGAAACTCATTCTCTCACTTCTAAGTTACTTAACTGATATCAGTATGTTTAAGTTACGATGAAGCAAAGTCCAACCGTTTCACAACGTTAACCACTCAAACTTTATTTTGAAAGTCTAATCCAGGTGAACCCACAATACAGGATGTAAGCTGCAGTTCTGGACGTAGTTGATAAAAAAAAAACGCGTTGCAGTTCACAAAAAACGACGGATAATGAGAGAAGACAAGAACTTTACCATCGCACGATGAAGGGTGAACACACTGATCTGCTGTTGAGACCTTCGACATGTTGGTGCATGTCGCGCAGACAGAAAACAAACTGGCAGCATTACAAACGTCTCTGCTTGACTTTGCAGGAATGATTCATCTATATAAAGTTTATAAAAGTTCATAATTCATCTGAAGAATCAAAGAACCGAACATGTCAGCGGGTCAGGAAGCCGAGCTCAGGTCAGCCACAACAAACGAGAGCAACAACTAAACTAAAGTAACAAATATAGAAACAATACCACAGTTGGAGGTTCCCGCTCTCCTAACAGCTGACTCAAGTCTGTCAGTCAACCAACAAACTCATTGTGTTTGACTTCCTGTCAGCTGATTATGTTCTTGTGGACGCGTTTCAAGACCTGGATTTTCTGGTTCAGGTAGAACCAGGTTTAGGTCTGAAGTTAGATGGATCTGTACTCGTACGGTTGAACAGACGAAGTGAAGCAGACCGTGGCTGAAAGCACAGGATGGTGTTGACACTTCACTGGTTTCACAGAGTCAATGAATCGACACATCAACAACATCACGTGACTCTTCACCAAGCAGCAACCTCTGTGGCTGTGAAGCCGACACAGGAAGTGACACAAACTGCAGTTCCTCTAACGTCCACTTGAGGCTGGCTCAAGAATGAGTCAGTCTCCATAAGTCCCCATGCCCAAATGTTCCAATCACTTCATTACAGCCGGTACATCCAAGATTTTGGACAGTTTTGAATGAAAACTTCAGAGGACCCAGGTCGTTCCTTGAGGAACTCCGTCATCATTTCTAGCTCTTTAACATCTTTCGATGTTCTTCCTTCCAAACGTGACACCAGCGCTCATTTTTCATGTTTCATCGCGTTGTTAAATCCAGAACATAACCTTAGCCCGTCACTCAAGGGGAACCTCCACCCTACAAAACCAACACACCCACCACGAGAGAGGAGTCCACGAGCTGTGAATGGTCTTAAGGTGGAATTCACCCTTAAAACATGCTGTGAAAACTAATAAGGTGGACTGGATTCAGCACTGTGTGATTACAGTAATAAGGAGAAGCCCTCACTGTCATTATGTGTTGACAGTGATGCAACATGGTCGGAGGCTCATCTTCCTCCTCCTCCTCCTCCTCCTCTCCCCCGTCCCTCCCTCCTTCAGTTTCCTGTCCCACTTGGCTGCAGGTCAACATCAGGATCCCCGCTGAAGCCGAGCGTCTCAGGTTCGCTCTGCGACTTTTCCACGACTGAAAGAGCTCCTCCAGGATCACGTGAAGTCAGCCCACGGGTTCGTTATCCACCTCGCTCGTTAACATAATTACACAGAATGCAGCAGAGATACAAGAAATTAACGAAAGGAGTCGAAGCGGGCGGAGCAATCTAAGCAGAAAAACGAGTTGGTCAGCGAGCTGTTTTCACTCTTTGAGTTGTTATTGTTCTCAAACACACACACACACACACACACACACACACACAGGCCTATTATGGTAGTTGGTGGTTCAGATTCCCAGTGAGCGTGACATCATGTAGCCTCAATCAAAACCAGACTGCAGCGAGCGAAAAACCTCAAATACAGAGAGCAGCAGGAATGAAGGCTTACATTACACACACACACACACACACACACACACAC
Organism: Larimichthys crocea; assembly: GCF_000972845.2. NCBI lineage: Eukaryota > Metazoa > Chordata > Actinopteri > Sciaenidae > Larimichthys > Larimichthys crocea. Next base: position 28,670,328 of record NC_040017.1, read on the forward strand.
ACACACACACACACACACTTATCATCTATCAGACCTCTTTCCATCAGGACAGAGGAATTCTGGGATTGTTGCTGCAGTTTGAAGAACAAACTTTGAATGACTCAAACGTGTCCGGTTAAATGAAGCGTTTCTATGACAACTGAGGCGCACACACACACACACACACACACACACACACACACACACACAGTCGTGGTGTGAGCTTGACCTCCGAGCTTGCACGTCAGGAGGGATTAACCAACGAAGAAGAAGAAAAAGAAAGATGTGTGGTGATGAGAGAGAACGCTGGAGGTTCGTCCTCTGTGGAAGGTCAAAGAGACACGACTGACAGACAGCTGATAAACCTGATGACAGCCGAGTGTGTGTGTGTGTGTGTGTGTGTGTGTGTGTGTGTGCCTCCGTCTGCCTGACTGGAGTGTGAAACATCCTTTTGAAGTAAAAGAGAATTTACTGCTGCTTTCATCGTCTGCCATCACACCCACACACACACACACACTCAGCACCTGGACCAATGATGGATGAAACCGACACAATCAAACAACCGAGTCAGCAAATTCTCACTCACCATTTTTCATTCAAAACTCCCTTTAAAAAAAAAAAACCTTCATATTTCACCGGCGCAGAGAGACGAGAATGTCTGACACATTCCTCAGCTGAACCGGTAACAGGAACGTTCGTAACACCGGTGAACACAGTAACAGAACCTCTGAACCAGCAGTGTCCAGTCTAACAGTGAACACAGCAGCCTATCGAGGTGGTTTTCTTGAAAACATTGCTAAGTAGCTGTAGAGCTAAAGCTAACACTTTGTTTTGGAGCTCGTGTATCAAACCCGGCAAGAAAACCAGCTCGGAGGTTGTATGGCACCAGCTGCGATGCATAGTGGTGAGAGTGACAATCAATACCCACAACGAGCCCCCCCCATCTGACGGTATTTGTTTGATTAATGGTTTATGATTGCTTTTGGTGGCTGATTGGACTAATTATCAGTTAATTATCATGGTTTCACAGCAGCGTGCTGTCAGCTGGTTGCATGTTTTTAAGCTATTTTCCTAATTAAACAATAAAAAGCTCGTTTGGACTCTGCTCGCTATACTGTGTGACCACAAACAGAAACACATGTGGGATGTTTGGCTACAAACAAGACGAAACGTTTAAGTGAAAGTTTGAGAAATGTTTCTCAAACGTTACATTTCATAACTATGATATCTATGGAGCAACAGTGTGTGTGTGTGTGGAGGCCAGCAGCAGGTAAACTGGCCCAGAGACATTCACACCTGGCCAGTAAATCAAGACTACAGCGAGCCCCTCCCACACACACACACGCACACACAGCTCCTTCATGTTTCAGAGACTACGTCCAGGTTTTAGACAGTCTGCGGGGACGTCACGGAGACTACGTCCAGGTTTTAGACAGTCTGCGGGGACGTCACGGAGACTACGAGAAACATTTTCTGGACGTGTCAAAAGAATAAAACCTGAATTATGTCCGTTACATTCAGAATAAGATCAAACCGGACATCATCTGACTGTTGGCTACCTTTTGGACTAAAGTCCGGTCCCTGTGCGGTTTCCTAAAACTCGCAGTAAAGCTCTGGGTGACTCGCTGGAGACACTATACAGCCCATCTGTCCTGGGAAGACCTCAGGATACACCATGAGGAGCTGAAGAACATTTATGGAACAAACTGAGCCTGTCGTGGCAACAACAAGAACTTTAAGTGGATGAACGGATTACGCTGCAGTGTACTTCACTTGGACAGAAGTCATGAAGACCTCCTCCATCTCTGGTTAGACGTCATGTGGACGATGTCTTACCTCCACGATGCTCTTCAGATCTCTGACGTAGGCTTGTTCCGTCTCTACGATCTCCAGCGCAACTCGCTCCAGCCGTGAAAGCTGTCTGGGCGTCACCACTGCCGCCGCCGCTGCCATTGAATTGGCGACATGTCCATTAGGGGGGTGACCTCCACCTGTCACCTTGGTGGCGACCCCACCTCCTCTTCCTCCTCCTCCATGTGGCGTGACGAGGGGCGTCAGATCCAGGCTGATGTCTGAGCCGTTCCTTTTCGGCGTGGAGGACGATGACGATGAGGAGGAGGCGTTGTACGTCGGCACGGCGCCGTACGGCAGAGAGGAAGAGGAGGAGGAGGACGAGGAGGAGTGGGAGGTGTCCTGCAGGGAGACGGAGGAGGCAGAGGAGGAGAGGGAGAGGGAGGCGGGACGCTCGCCGTCCGAACAGACAGTGTTGACGGAGGTGCAGGAGGACGAGGCTCCTCGCTCACCGGACGACATCATCCTACCCACAATCCCACTCAGAGACGAGACTGAGGAGGGACGCTTGGCGGCTGCAGAGACAGAGAGAAGACAAAGAAGCATCAGCTGATTTTATCCAATCACAACAAGACAGTGAAGTGTAGCTGCTGTTAGCTCTGCAGGGTTAAACAGCTCGTGAGAAGAACAGACTTCATTAAAGCATTTGTACGTCTGCGTCAATAAAAACAGACGAAGATTCAACAAGAGGACAGAGAACAGAAAATCCATCCATCCAAACCCGTCCGGCAGGTTTCCCTCTTTATTTCTGATTAAAATTCTTTGTCTTCAATCTGAAATTAAAGACAGATGTAGAGTTTGTTTTCTGTTCAAACAGCTGGCTGTGTTACACCTGCACCGTTAAAACTCTTTCCAACAAGAACAAACCCTCCGAGCAGCTCGACGTACCGACCTACCTGCAGGAAGCACCAACGAGAAAACGCGTCCGGCCTATCAGACGAACTCTCTGATCAATAATAAAGGCGTGCACACCTGCAGCGGTGTGAACAGGAAGTGTGTGTGTGCAGCGCTGCAGAGCATCGCCCTCGTTTAACCGTTCATCCTTTACAGCTCAGCTCGAGGCCGACAGGTGTTCAGTGTTTGGGCTCTAAACTCGTCGTGCATCGACGTTCAGGGCGACACTTTGAAATGTCTCTGAATAAAGGAAAAGTTCACCATCTCTCTGAGCTGGAGGCTGGAGGTAGTCCAGTCCGAACCGGCAGTCAGTCGTGTGTGAGGTTTCCCTGCTGGGCTGCTGAGCCCGGTTCTGTTAGAATCGTCCACGGTACCAAACCTCAGTGTGACGACGACCTTAAGAACTGACAGTTTCCCCGTCCCATAAATCACCTTCACTCATATTTAAAAAGGTAATTATATCTTTTCCCTTCGTCACAGCTTCACGAGAGCCTGTAATCAAATCATTTCCAGTTTCCATCCAGACGTCAGCACACCTGTCCTGACAGCGAGCTGCAGAAGTGTTTAAACTTCATTAGTGTTTGAATTCCAGACGTCCTGGCACGAGGAATTTCCGAGCCCGAGTGTTAAATGAGAACATTTTCCTATATGCAGCCATGAGACCTGGTTTCTTCTCCTTCAGCTGATGTTCTTTAAGCGCAGGTTCTTACAGGAATGGCTCTAACAGCTGCCAGCAGCAGCGTTGTAAAGCAGTTAACCTTGTCGTACATGTGGTACGTCCACATGGTGAATGTGGTCCAGACTCATACTTGTGGTTTAAAGACGTGTTGTTCTTTGTTCCACATGAAGAGCTGATGTTTCATTTGGAAAACCACCAACATACTCTGTAAAAACTTTGTCCAATCTCAGAGGACTCGAACCCGACAGCCCTCGATTGTTTGAACTTGTCGTCAGCGATCACGTAAATCATGACGCTCACTTTATGTACGAGTTGAAAGACGTGTCGAGTTAACGTTAGCTGATGTTTAAGGTGCTTTCAGACGATGCCACCATTGTTTCCAGAGTAAACACGACGATGACGGACGCCAAAGAACCCGATCAGAGCGCTGAACCGACCACCCATCATAAAAGATGTTTTTTTTTTGTCTAAAAAGTCAATACAAAGAGCTCGATTACAAATATGTCGGTGGAAACCAGTTTGGGTGGAAGATGGGTCAAGGGGAGACAACATGGACACATGGGGACAGTTTGACTTCAGAGACCTTGTGCCAGAAACCGTGATGGAGCAGCAGGACGAGCTTTGGAAGAAATCAGCTGTTTGGAGTTGAAGGTGACCAAATCAGGTGTTGTGGCGAATCGCTGCAGATGTTTTCATTTGTGCTGAACATAATGATTTAATATGAAACATCAGAGTTCAGTCCATGAATCCACCTGGAGCGCGCTCAGTTTCATCGTCTCATTGGCTTCCCCCAAAAAGTTACATTTGGCCAAACTTCCAAGGCTGCTGCATCTTTTTCTGATTTTTCAGTTTTGGTCTGATCGGATTAAAGTGAACTGTCCAACTGCATCAAAACTAGGCCGAGCAGATAAAAGTATTCAGAAGTTTATCTGGACGTTTATTTTTTGCATTCACGTGGATTCAGACGTTAGTAATCAAAAACAAATGAAACACGACATGTTGCCACGGTCACGTCTATTATTTTATGTAACGTATTAATCATTAGCTTCTCCTTCAGATGGTCCATGATTTCTTCTTGTGTCGTGCAGCAGTTAGCACCGTCGCCTCATGACATGAAGGTTCTGGGTTCAAACCCGCCAGCTGCAGTCCACACACATGCAGGTCCACAGGTCTCACCTGTAATGTCAGCTGAGATCAGCTCCTCTGAACGTCGTTAACGTATTTAAACCTGATACTCAGCATGAAGGAGTTTCCTGTCTGTGTCGACACACTAATCAGACATCTACACTAATTAAACAAATGTGTGTGTGTTACGCCACACTTCAGCTACTTCACACACTGAGCAGCAGTTACAGCCTTATTTAGACATGGCATTCACACAGTGTGTGTGTGTGTGTGTGTGTGTGTGTGTGTGTGTGTGTGTGTGTGTGTGTCTTCATTCATACTTCCTGTCTCTGTGATACAGAAATATAAAGACAAGAAGAGTTTGATCACAATACGGAGTTCCTTCTTTAAATGAGAAGCGTGAGGAGGAGGAGGAGCAGGAGGAGGAGGAGGAGGAGGAGGAGGACCTGGTCTAAGGTCTGAGGAGGATCGACCACCTCAAACCTCCTTAAACTCTCTCTCTCTTATCAGACTCTTATCAGGTCTGGCTCTGATCCAGAAACCAGCATGACTTCATCCTCCAGTTATAAACAGCACTGACAGAGCGAGGGCCGACCTCCTCCTCCTCCTCATCATCATCATCATCATCATCATCATCATCATCATCATCATCATCGGCTGCTCTGCCTGACATCTGCACTTTACATTCATTTAAACCAGTTCATTAACTTGATTTGTAGAAACTCATTCTCTCATTCTAAGTTACTTAACGTGATATCAGTATGTTAAGTTACGATGAAGCAAAGTCCAACCGTTTCACAACGTTAACCACTCAAACTTTATTTTGAAAGTCTAATCCGACGTGAACCCACATACAGGATGTTGAAGCTGCAGTTCTGGACGTAGTTGATAAAAAAAAAAAACGCGTTGCATGTTCACAAACAACGACTGATAATGAGAGAAGACAAGAACTTTACCATCGTCACGATGAAGGTTGAACACACTGATCTGCTGTTTGAGACCTTCGACATGTTGGTGCTGATCTACGGACGCATCGACGTCTTCAGTGCGTCAGGAAAACAAACTGGCAGCATTACAAACGTCTCTGCTTGACTTTGCAGGAATGATTTCATCTATATAAAGTTTATAAAAGTTCATAATTCATCCTGAAGAATCAAAGAACCGAACATGTCAGCAGGTCAGGAAGCCGAGCTCAGGTCAACCACAACAAACGAGAGCAACAACTAGACTAAAAGTACAAATATAGAAACAATACTCACAGTTGGAGGTTCCCGCTCTCTAACAGCTGACTCAAGACTGTCAGTCAAACTCAAACAAACTCATTGTGTTTGACTTCCTGTCAGCTGATTATGTTCTTGTGGACCGGTTCAGACCTGGATTTTCTGGTTCAGGTAGAACCAGGTTTAGGTCTGAAGTTAGATTGATCTGTACTCGTACGGTTGAACAGACGAAGTGAAGCAGACCTGGCTGAAAGCACAGGATGTGGTTTGACACATTTCATCTGTTTTCACAGAGTCAATGAATCGACACATCAACAACATCACGTGACTCTTCAGTCTCAACCAAGCAGCAACCTGTGAAGCAGGCAGACACAGGAAGTGACACAAACTCTAACGTCCACCTGAGGCTGGCTCCAGAAGTGAGTCAGTCTCCATAAGTCCCCATGTCCAAATGTCCAACTTCATTACAGCCTGTACATCCAGATTTTAGACAGTTTGAATAAAAACTTCAGAGGACCTCAGGTCGTTCCTTGAGGAACTCCGTCATCATTTCTTAGCTCTTTAACATCTTTCGATGTTCTTCCTTCAAACTTGACACCAGCTGCTCATTTTCATGTTTCAGCGTTGTTAAATCCAGAACATGAACCTTTAGCCCGTCACATCAGGGGGAACCTCCACCCTAAAACCAACACCCACCACAGAGAGGAGTCCACGAGCTGTGAATGTGTCTTAAGGTGGAATTCACCCTTAAATACATGCTGTGAAACTATAAGGTGGACTGGATTCCAGCACTGTGTGATTACAGTAATAAGAGAGAAGCTCCTCACTGTCATTATGTTTGACAGTGATGCAACATGTCGGAGCTTCAGCACGAACCTTTCTTAGAAAAGAACAAATCACGGCGTGTTGAAGAAGCTTCAGGACACGTGGACCGACGGACAGAGTTATATAAAACTTTAATTTAACTTTCACTCCTGCCCTCGGCTTCTCCTCCGTCGTAAATCTCTGAACCTTCTACTTAAACTGGATCTCAGTCTCTATAATCTCTGACCTGATGATCCAAGCTAACTGTTTGATTTATGAAGAGCTGACACATTTGATTAGACTTTACCTGTCCACACATCGTTCCTCGCAGCGTTTTGAAAAACTTTAAAGTCGACGTCTCACCTGTGAAACACAAAGTGTTTAGCTCCGTTAGCTCCGTTAGGTGGACCATTGTTTATTATCGATTACGTTAATGTTGCAGTCACGTTCATGTAATGTTCCTCGCATTCTGTTGCCGGGCAGAACGTGACAGGAAAGATAAAAACAAAACATGCTGAGAGGTCAAAGGTCAAATGGTGGAACACTGACAATAACAGCTGGTCAGCAGCAGCAGTTATGATCCTGTATATTAAACTCACACCACGCGAGTTTCAGCTGTTTGCATTCACGGAAGAATAAACGTCCGCCGGCCACCAGAGGAATCACTCAGCTCGAGGAAAACATCACGAACGAGAGCATTGAACAACGTCAGCGGAGCAGAACGAGCGGCGAGGGAAGATGAAGAGGAGTTTGATTCGAGACGACGACCAGCTGACCGCATCAGAAACACCGAGACAAACACAGGAAGAGGCTGTTTGACAGTTTGGTTTGGTCCGTGACGTCGTTTGAACCCAACAAACCGCCGATGTTGTTCGACCACATGACGAGCTGAAGACATGAAGACAAAGACCAGACGTGACTTTACGCTCAGTTTGGAGTTAACGCTCATTTCACCGTAAACCAGAGGCTTCAAACAAAGCAGCTCAGATAACTCTGAATGTGAAAGATCTAAACATTATTAATTATTTAATTATGATCTTTGAACATTTTGTTGAAGTCTGGTGAGGAGACGACACCCTGCTATCGTCGGGTCATCGAAGTCTTCATCAGAGAGGCCGCAGTAAAGAGAGACGTCGCAGTTTTTAACAAAGAACTGAACTGAATCGAGTGTGTGTGTGTGTGTGTGTGTGTGTGTGTGTGTGTGTGTGTGTGTGTGTGTGTGTGTTTTCAGACTGCAGCAGAGATAAACTGACATGTTGACGGAGTCGGAGACAGGAAGTGAGTCTTCTCACGTCAACGTTTACAGGACAGACGGCTGATGTTACGGCTCGCCCATGTGACCTTTGACCTCTTCCCAGCACTGTGCCAAACACACACACACACACACACACACACACACACACACACACACTCACACACACTAATATCCTCAGAGTTTCCTTGTGTTTACATTCATTCCTCAGTGAACTCCCTCAAACAATCTGCTAATTTTAAATCTCTGTCCGTGTGAACAGATCATCGCTCAGCTCGTGCCTGACTTTCAAACATGTTACTTTATATTACGGGATATTTATGTTACGTATGCAGAGATGTATAGTAACGAAGTGGAACTACTTAAGTACTGTACTTAAGTACTAAAATGCAGTATCTGCACTTTTTTGGAGTATTATTTTTTTCCCCAACTTCTACTTTTACTGCGCTACATATTTTTGATGAATTTAATACTTTTACTCCGATACATTTTTCATGTGCTGAATCGTTACTCGTTACTATTGTAGCGTCCAGCCGGACACGTGATGAATGACGAGGCGGTATTGAACAAACTGCATTTATTGCTGAACGGTTTGGTGACAGGACTCGGTGACTGTCGGCCGTAACCACGCCAAAAAAAACAACAACATAACAGACCCGGTCTCACATCAACCTCGCTCGTGCGCTGTACGTCATACACCTGACACCCAGGCGCGCTCTCTCACCTGCTGCCCCGCCCCCTCGCGCTTGCATTCATTCAGACGCATTCACAGACCATGGGAAATCACAGAACTCTACCATGAACATTGTAACACTGTAACATTAGAAGTTGTGCCTTAATAAATATTTGAAATAATATAAACAACAGTACTTGTACTTAGCAATTTTTTACATACTTCTACTTGCAATACTTAAGTACAAAACATTTTAAATACTTTAGTACTTTTACTTAAGTATGGTGTTTAAAGAACACTTCAACTCCCACTCCTTTACTCCAGTACTTTATACATCTCTGTACGTATGTCATGTTACGTTACTCATTTGAAGCCTCATATGCAAATACTGTGACTGATTATAAGTCATGTATGAAAATAATGTGATATTTCATATGACCGTCGGGAAGAGGAGATATCAGACGTGGGGGGATGCTGACGGTGTCGTGCCAGAACCGGAGCTGGGTAAGCGTTAGCAATGTAACCGTGCTCAGCAGCTTCTACGGTCATAATGGCAGAGGAGAAGAGAGTGAAGAGGACGCTGACGAAAACATTTTATGGAGGAAATGTTTTCTGGTTTTCCCTCTGATGTCCTCCGGCTGCTCCGCCTCAACTCTCTGTGATTTACAGAGTTTATGATGGACAGTGAAGTAAACTGCTGACAGCTGTAGCTGCTGTTAGCTCAGTTCGTCAGCTTGGCGGTGAGCTCAGAGCGACGGGTACCCGTCGCTCTGAGCTCACCGCCAAGCTGACGAACTGAGTGTTTGTACCAACAGGCGTTATGGACTACCAGGAAGAAGAAGAGGAGGTAACCAGGCTCAGCAGCTTCTATGGACATGATGGCAGAGGAGAAGAGAGTGAAGAGGACGCTGACGGAGGAAGCTAAGAAGAGAAAAGGAGAGAGTGAGCGAGCAAGAAGCCGCCGGACAAGAGTAAATGTGGGACTGACTTTTAGTGGTTGGTGAGAGCTTGGTGAAATAAAAGGCTGAAAGACAGACGCCGAGCTGGGCTTGTTGTCGTGGTAACGACAGCAGGGAGGCTTGGGAAACGAACCAATCACAGCCGGCCCTAAAGGTAAAGGTCTTTTCTCCTCCTCCTCCTCCTCCTCTTCCTCTTCCTCTCTGTTTCTATTCTATCGTTCATCTCTGTTTTCTCTGCAGGCTTATCTTGGGCGTTCTCTCTATTTTCTGCTTCGTTCTTTTCTATGGTTATAATCAACAGATCTGCTGCGGCATTTTACTGTGTGTGTGTGTGTGTGTGTGTGTGTGTGTGTGTGTGTGTGTGTGAGACGGCAGAAACATTGTTCAGGCTTCACTTTATCGCCACAAACCATACAACTTCCTGCACACAGAGTATACTGGTGTTTGTGTGTGTGTGTACCTACATGCCAACAATCAGTGCAGTGTGCACAGATAGTGTTTGTGTGTGTGTGTGTGTGTGTGTGTGTGTGTGTGTGCACATCTGTTGCCTCGATGATAATTGCAGTGTGTTCTGGTATGTTTCTGTGTGAATGCTAACTATGGAAGCCGATATAACAGCCGAGCAACCAAACAGCATGGTGGCTGTGTGTAATTACACATCATTACTGAGCCTGTGTGTGTGTGTGTGTGTGTGTGTGTGTGTGTGTGTGTGTGTGTGTGTGTGTGTGTGTGTGTTCGGTGACAGGAAGTCACAGCTCAGAGTGGAAGTTCAAAACGCCGAAATAAATCTTCCAGTGTGAGTCCGACTTCACGAGGACAAAACAACAAACTGTCACTGAACGCCTCGTTACGTAACTTCCATCATCTTAATGAACGCAACTTCTTTTGAAACCACTCGGGGTTTGTTATTTTTGAATCACTTCTCTTGTGTTCAACTAGAAGTCCAATGAGCACCACAGAGCCACATGCAGGAAACAAATCCACTGTGAGCCCGTTCTGGTTCTGGACTAAGAGAAGAAGAACATAAGTATCTACGGAGGACACAGAGCTCATGATAAGGAGGAATACTCGAATACTTCACGAGGTCCAACACAGACAGAGCTGAGCGATTAGTCACCAGGACTCTGGGGAAGCCCCTGACTGTTTGTGCTGAGACCTTTAATGACCACAGCGAGTCAGGACCTCAGTTCACTGAAGGATGCGTCCCCCTCGCTGCACTGAAGGTTTTATTAGGACCAGAAGAGGACGACTGGTCCACCAACAACAGCGGACCTTCAACCTGGACCTGGACCTGGATGATGGTCCAGGTTTAAGGTCCACTCTCCACAACTTGACTCAGTCTTGGCTCAGTCTCAGACAAAGACCACAACTGCACAGTGACATCATCAAACTGTCTCGGAGTGAATGATGGACCACGAGAAGAAGTTCATCAACACACCGCGGTTCATACAGCGCTGACGTCCTCAGGTGCTGATATACTGTCTTGGTCTTGACTCTGTGTCAAAGACTTGTTCTTGTCTTGGACTTGATCCTGAGTTGGTTTAGGTGGTCTTGACTACGACACTGCTCCATCACCATCCATCTGATATAAGACCATAATGGAACGCGGCCCAAAACCTGAACTGAAAGGATGTGATTGGAGGTGACACGGCCAGGACAGAAAGAAAACAGGTCCTGGTTCCTGATTGGTTGTTCACAGCTCGTTCACGCTTCTAAACGTGTCGCTGAGAACATTTACAAGCCCCGCCCCCTTACCTGTGTTGCTAGGCGATCTCTGGCTGCCGCGCCGTGACCCCTCAGGCATGGTGCGATGATGTCACAGGAAGTAGAAACCTGAAGAGGAAGAGAAAAAAAACGAGGTTAGCTTCAACACGCTCGTCTTTCTTCCTCTTCTTCTTCTTCGACAGCATAAAAGCACAGCAGTGACACAAAGAGGCTGAACACATGGAGGAGGAGGAGGAGGAGGAGGAGGTGAAGGAGGAGGAGGAGGTGAAGGAGGACGTGGCAACAACCGACAACCGACAGAAAAAAGTGTTAGTTTTACCGCAGTCCGCCGCGTACTCTTCCCACTCGGACAGCGAGCTGCATCCCTGCTTGTGGAGCTCGTTGTTGAACAGGGTGAGGGTGGAGAAGTACTCGGAGGAGAAGATGGCCCGGCTCAGGTACAGCAGCGACACCGAGACCACAACAACGGCCCGGCTGGCAGGGGCCATGTTGGGCTTTACATGTGAGTGACGCCGGAGAGAGAGAGAGAGAGAGAGAG
>NC_040017.1:28682266-28682380 GCF_000972845.2 Larimichthys crocea
CGGCCCGCCCAGCGTCAATAGATAGATAGATAGATAGATAGATAGATAGATAGATAGATAGATAGATAGATAGATAGATAGATAGATAGATAGATAGATAGATAGATAGATAAA
>NC_040017.1:28685390-28771898 GCF_000972845.2 Larimichthys crocea
CGGACTTCGGAGATATTCCGAGACCCCTTTAAACTGTTGAAATAATCGTTTTTCTGTTTTACTTGTGAGGTTTGTTTCCAGTCTGCAGATCAGAGTCCGGATGGGAGCCGTGTGAAGACCGGGTTCAGGAGGTGTCTGGGTTCACGTCCTGACTGTGTGCTGTCGGGGTGGGAGGCGTCGTTCATGATGAGGCAGTTAACATGTTGAAGGAACAATAGAGGACATCAGGTCGGACTTCACTTTCATAGACAGAAACAGGAAGTGCTTCAAGTGTGCGGCGAGCAGAGAGTCTTTGTTGGCAGCGTTCGTGCATGTCGGAGGTCAAAGTTCAGTTATTAAATCGAAGACATTCAGAGGCTCTGTGACGCAACAGGTAGCGTGTTAGACTTCTAGTTACACTGTGAAAAAGTGATTCAAAGGTTGTGGGTTTGAGTCCCACCAGAGTCAGGCTTCAAAGAGGAAACACGTCAGAGATCAACCTTGTTGAGTCGACATCTTACTGTCGTGAACTTCAGAAGGTTTGATCGATCAGTCGAGTCTTTGGCTTGAGGTCAGTTTATCATTAGGTTTTTATATTTGTGCCTCTATAAAGGTCGACTCTGGTGGGACTCGAACCCACAACCTTTGAATCACTTCTCCTGTGTTTGACTAGAAGTCCAATGCGCTATCCATTGCGCCACAGAGCCACACATCACAACACTGTGTGTGGTCTGAGCATGTGTTTGAATACACGCTGAAACACACAATAGGTCGAGTCTGTCGTCCTGCTGTTACCATTGTGTTCATAGCATCCACCAGCTACACACACACACACACACACACACACACACACACACACACACACACACACACACACACACACATTCACCACCTGTCAATCAATCTGCGTATGTGTAAATAATATATAGCATCACTCATCATTTATATATGTCACTTTTACATTAAACAGAGAAGGACTGTGGCTCTGTGCAATGGTCAGCGCATTGGACTTCTAGTTACACTTTGAAGAAGTTATTCAAAGGTTGTGGGTTTGAGTCCCACCAGAGTCGATGTTTGTAACAGTTGATCTCTGCCATTGTTCCTGTTCTAGCTACCTACTGATTTAACACTGTTACCTTTATTTTGAAAGTCTAATTCCTGTTGATGATGTCAGAGGGTCAATAAAGTTATTTGGATCCATCCCTGAGGGGACCACGAACGTCAGATAGCGAGGCCGAGAATAGAAACACCTCAGAGTGACTCTATTGTTCCATTGTGCTGTGATGTATTGTGGGAAGTGGAGTCCTCTCAGAGGACAGTTAAAGAGATGAAACTCGTTAAATCTGTCAGCTGCTCAAAACTGCGTTTGGAAAATCCCTCCAGTGTGTGTGTGTGTCTTAAATTAGTGGATAACTGACAGAGACAACGAGTTCCTATGCGAGTGGTTCAGGTGATTCATGATGGGAATGTACAGACAGCACACACACCTTAACTTCAACCGCACACATCTGTTTTAACCCACAAACACATCACAGCATTGTTTCTACATCAGACAAGTGTCAGCTTCTTTATGTTGACTATGTTGGGACTCAAACCCACAACCTTGGAATCACTCGACTCACGTCTAGCGACCCAACTGCGCCACAGAGCCTCCCTGTGCGTGCTCGAACGTGTGTATTAACTGTATGTATCTGTGTGTTCATTATGTATGATGTGTGTGTTTATGTTGTTTACTGCGTTGCTCTGAGGTCAGAAACACTGCGGTATACATCTGTCGCCTGAAACACACACACACACACACACACACACACACACACACACACATACACCGCGGTACGTCACAGTAGAGCGTCTGTCCAACCTCAGACTTCACTAAATTGTCGGGCTAATTATTATAAACGACAAACACTGGTCGCCGAGGAAACCGCCCTTAACATCCCATAATTATCCTGCTCGATATTAAAACTGCCTCCGAATACTTGAGATGGTTGGGGTGCGTTTGATTTCGCTGCCTGTGAATGACTCTTTGTGTTTTATAAAGGAGAGGATGGCTCACACACACATTACATACATGCATGAAGTTGTTTTGAAGTAGATTTTTGGGGCTTTTTACACCTTTAAAGGACAGAAGAGAGACACACAGTAAAGAGCCGTCCAATGTGGGATTCAAACCGGGGCCGACTGTAGCCTCTATGCACAGGGCGCCTGCAGATCCCATTATGCTACCTACCACCGCATGTGTACGAAGTTTGACTTTGGTGGGACTCGAACCAGCAACCTTCAAATCTACCTTAATAGGGGGTCACGGTTGTATAATCTACAGTATATTAGCATGAAGCAGATATCTGCTGTTGGACTATTATTGACAACTTCTAAAGATCGACTCTGGTGGGACTCGAACCCACAACCTTTGAATCACTCCTCACGTATTTAACTAGAAGTCCAATGCGCTATCCATTGCGCCACAGAGCCTCTAACGCAGTCGTTAGCCAGCCAACCCACATCAGTTGTTGTTGAACTCGTCTTATTTATCACAGCTGACATAGAGAACTCATATTTCGAGAGCAACCTGACGTTCACAGGTTAAAAAGTCTTTGGTAACAAATTTCTAAAGATCGACTCTGGTGGGACTCGAACCCACAACCTTTGAATCACTCCTCATGAGTTTAACTAGAAGTCCAATGCGCTATCCATTGCGCCACAGAGCCACATCACTTTTACATCAGGGCACATTGACATGGTTTCACAGCTCACATGTAGAGTCATGATGAGTCTCCCAGTCTTAGAGAGTCTCAGAGACTCGTCCTGCGCTGGTACGAGTTGAAATGAACGCTGCAGGTCCATTTACCAACAGAGACGGGTCTGTCTGTCTCTCTGTATGTGAGGCTCTGTGGCGCAATGGATAGCGCGTTGGACTTCTAGATGAATACAGGAGAAGTAATTCAAAGGTTGTGGGTTCGAGTCCCACCAGAGTCGATCTTCAAAAGCATCAATGTAAGATGCAGAAAGAGACAATAAGTGGAGCTGGGTTCAAACCATGTGAAATTAGACTTTAAATCAAATTATAATGACTAACATACGTATATATTTTATCTACTCGAGGTTGGATTGATTGATTTTCCATGCAAAGAGCAAGTGTGATTTCAGATGTGTGACATCAACTTTGTTTTCCTGTTTAAAGATCGACTCTGGTGGGACTCGAACCCACAACCTTTGAATCACTTCTTCTTGTGTTTAACTAGAAGTCCAATGCGCTATCCATTGCGCCACAGAGCCACAGAGTCAGAGAGGAGCCAAGAGCCACCAGTCGAGCCAAATCTGAGTCAGTGTCCTCTTCACTCTCTTCTCCTCTGCCATTATGTCTATAGAAGATGCTGACTGCTGGGCCTGAAGACCTCTCCTTCTCCTTCTTCTCCTTCTCCTTCTTCTCCTTCTCCTTCTTCTTCTTCTTCTTCTTCTTCTTCTTCTCCCTCTTCTTCTCCTTCTTCTCCTTCTTCTTCTCCTTCATCTTCTTCTTCTCCTTCTTCTTCTTCTTCTTCTTCTTCTTCTTCAGTGCTCTGCGCTCACAGTCAGCCCGGCTAACAAACTGAGCTAACACGAGCTAACAGCGTTACATTATGTATTTTTGACTCAAACTCAACTGTACTTGAAGCTACACACACACACACAGACACACACAGACACACACAGACACACACACACACACACACACACACACACACACACTTCAGTTCAGTGGTGTGTGTCTGGTTTTCACATCTGAAAATATCCCAGCCTTCAGGGAGACCCTGAACACACCGCCACATTTAATAATCTGCTGTCAGCGTGATGCGTTCACTGACTCCCTCACTGCGTCTGTAAAGGAACTCAACTAAGAACTTCCTCTCTGATCTTTCAGAATAAAAGATTTAAATTACTGTATGAGTGTTTAAGTATGAAGAGCGAGAAAGACTGACCAAAGACTGATCTGTAAAGACTGACTAAAGACTGATCTGTAAAGACTGACCACAGACTGATCTGTAAAGACTGACTAAAGACTGACCAAAGACTGATCTGTAAAGACTGATCTGTAAAGACTGACCACAGACTGATCACAGACTGATCTGTAAAGACTGACTAAAGACTGACCACAGACTGATCTGTAAAGACGATCATCATCAGGTGACCTTTACTCTGAAAATATTTACATACATGTTACATGTGAAGTGTCCTCAGGACGCCCCCTACAGGCTGCAGAGGTGACACAACATGTTTGTTTAGACGAGGTCATTCAGATCACCGAGGTTCAACCTCTGTGGACCAAGACGAGGACCAGTAAATAAACTGAGGACAGGTCGGGAGGTCAGACAGAGAGACAGGCAGACAAACGAGGACATAAGACTCATATAAGACTCAAACAAGGACATAAGACTCATATAAGACTCAAACAAAGACATAAGACTCATAGAAGACTCAAACAGAGACATAAGACTCATAGAAGACTCAAACAGAGACATAAGACTCACAGAAGACTCAAACAGAGACATAAGACTCATATAAGACTCAAACGGAGACATAAGACTCACAGAAGACTCAAACTGAGACACAAGACTCATATAACACTCAAACAGACATAAGACTCACAGAAGACTCAAACTGAGACATAAGACTCACAGAAGACTCAAACTGAGACATAAGACTCATATAAGACTCAAACAAAGACATAAGACTCACAGAAGACTCAAACGGAGACATAAGACTCACAGAAGACTCAAACTGAGACATAAGACTCACAGAAGACTCAAACGGAGACATAAGACTCACAGAAGACTCAAACGGAGACATAAGACTCATAAGACTCAAATAGACATAAGACTCATATAAGACTCAAACTGAGACATAAGACTCACAGAAGACTCAGACTGAGACATAAGACTCATATAAGACTCAAACTGAGACATAAGACTCATATAAGACTCAAACAGAGACATAAGACTCACAGAAGACTCAAACACACACTCACACATTTCCAGGACACACAAAGGATCACGTTCACGCGCACAACCACGCGCATATTGGACCAGAAACACGCACGCGCACACAGCTACATACCTTTAAAAAAAAAAAAGTTAACCCAGCACGAGGAACATTTGAAATGATGAATACTTTGGGGCTTTTATTGTGAAAATCTATATTAATTACCCGCTGCTCTGATTATTTCAGTTTAATTAGTTATAATTATCATTATGTCATTATCTAAGCGCTCTGTTTGTCTTGTCGTGGCCGGGCTGCAGCGCAGTTTGCCGGTCACACTGAGCGGAATGTGTCGGTACCTCGGTGCCGATGGGGAGCGGAGACATGTAACGTCCAGCGGCCGGTGAGTCCCTGCACAGCCCGCTGATCGGTCCTCTCTGTCGGCCTGTCTGTGGCGGTGTTCCTGCTGGATACCCGGCCGCTCCGGACGCATTGGATCAAACTCTCCCGGAGCTTTCAACAACTCCCCTCAGAACCAGCCTGCACTGCACGTCCACACGCTAGAACTCTAAAAGCCCAGTTTGACAGAATCCATCCGACATGTGTCCGCGTGTCTCCCGAGCAGCTGCGGGCGGAGGGTGGAGAGCGTCCCGGTCAGAGAAGACGTGATTCGGTGGTTTGGAGATGAGCTCCGGGCGGCGGAGAGGCGGCTCGACCCCGTCTGCTGCTGCAGGGAGGGAGGGACGGAGAGAGGGAGGTCCAAACACCATCAGAGGGAGAGAGAGAGCTCTGACAAACGGCCAGCTGTTTACAGCAGAACCGAACTCTCTCTAAGAATCGGACCGGCTCCAGGTCCCTGCAAGTGAAGGTGGACCGGGTCCCTGTAAACCAGCAGAGTCCTCCATGTGCAGTCACTGATGCTGGAGGAGACACGTTACATGTAATCTGATGGAAACTGGTGTAAAGACAGAGAGCACTGGTTCCCAAAGTGTGGGTCGGGACCCCCCGGCGGGTCGCAAGATGGTTTTCAGAAATCCAATAAAATGTAAAAACTTTTAAAATGACATATTTGAAATATTTGATAAAAGTAGTTCCACTGTGGATAAAAGCCTCCTGACTCCTGATGTGACCACAGATCAACATGAGGTGAACGGGTTCTGCTGGTTTTCATAGATCTAAACATGAACCAGGACCTTTAGGAGTCAGGACGGGCCCAGCTGGTCCAACATCCTCAGACCATGGAACAGCACCATGCAAAAGGTTCAATATGATCAAGGACAAACTGACTTTAAGAAGACCTGGGGACGGATTCTTTGTACGTAGGACGTGTGGACACTCTGTAGACATGTTGTATGTTGTGTCTGTGTATGAATAAACACAAACTCTAAAGATCATCTGACCAACACGTGACGAGCTCTGTCTGTCTCTGACTCAAACACAGAAATATGAATAAACACCTGAGCCAGGTGACATGAAGCACACCTGTCTGCCTCTCAGACTGTTTGTTCAGCTGTTAAACTATAAATGACTTTTATGAAATATTCAAATAAATGTTTCAGTATTTTACAGTTTTATGTGTTTTTAGCCAATCAGATGACTGCACATCCTGACATCATCGACTCTGACATCATCGACTCTGACATCATCGACTCTGACATCATCGACATCATCGACTTTGACATCATCGACTCTGACATCATCGACTCTGACATCATCGACATCATCGACTCTGACATCATCGACTCGGACATTAAAAGAACAACAGGAAGGAAGCTGGACTGAAAACTTCCTGTTCATGAACTGTTTCCACAGCGCTAGTTTAATGTCAGGACTGAACCTGTCTGAGTCTGAGACCGTTAAGACCACAAAAGACTCTTAAGATTTATCATTTTAGTCTTTATTTTGTTCAAGTCCCTGCAGACTGTCTAAAACCTGGACGTAGTCTCCGTGACGTCCCCACAGACTGTCTAAAACCTGGACATGGTCTCTGTGATGTCCCTGCAGACTGTCTAAAACCTGGACGTAGTCTCAGTGACGTCCCCGCAGACTGTCTAAAACCTGGACGTAGTCTCCGTGACGTCCCCGCAGACTGTCTAAAACCTGGACAGACTGTCTAAAACCTGGACGTAGTCTCCGTGACGTCCTTGCAGACTGTCTAAAACCTGGACGTAGTCTCAGAGACGTCTCCAAAGTGTTCAGACTTCCTTCCTCTGGTGTGTTTCAGCATTACCTGAATAAAGTTTTGGATTCTTCAGGTTTGTTGGAAACATTTGGCGTTTGTAGTTATTTACACACACACACACACACACACACACACACACACACACAAAGACACATTCTTGACCACATCTGTTCCTTCTATGCAACCAGTTTACCAGTCTGGACCAGTCGGAGCTTTATACTGGACAAACACAACCCGGGGTAAACACACACACACACACACACACACACACAGTGATGGAATGCATACACAAACAGAAGCAGATGAACACTAAAAAATATAGACACACACACACACTCGTGCACATGCACACACAGAGGGTAAACAGTGCTGTGAGCTGGCACCGGTCCTGACAGTGTTATTCCAAACTCAGACATTCCTCAACTCACTTTCCTCCCGACAATTACCCTCCAAACTGTGTGTGTGTGTTACTGTGTATGTGTGTGTGTGTGTGTATGTGTGTGTGCGTGTGTGTGTGTGTGTGCGTGTGTGTATCTGTGTGCGTGTGTGTATCTGTGTGTGTGTGTTTTTAGTGTGTCAGAACTCAAACAATAAACTAAAAATGGAGGACCAAAAACTCTCGTGTTCTACGAGTCTGGTGCCTTTGCAGAGTTCAACATCTTCATATAAACATGTCAATGGCATTATTATTCTCTACTCTAACAATGACACGCATACAAGATGTGCACAGCGACAGAACCTCTGAACCGGCAGTGTCCAGTCTAACAGTGAACACAGCGACAGAACCTCTGAACCGGCAGTGTCCAGTCTAACAGTGAACACAGCGACAGAACCTCTGAACCAGCAGTGTCCAGTCTAACAACGAACACGGCAACAGAACCTCTGAACCAGCAGTGTCCAGTCTAACAGTGAACACAGCGACAGAACCTCTGAACCAGCAGCTAACCTGTGGCTCTGTGGCGCAATGGATAGCGCGTTGGACTTCTAGTCGGACTTGGAAGAAGTGATTCAAAGGTTGTGGGTTCGAGTCCCACCAGAGTCGAGCTTTATGGAGGACATGTCCCAGATCGAAGCTACCTGTGAATCACAGATTAGTTTATTAGTTGGAGGACATGTGACTAAAATCTGATCTTTGAATAAAGTTCTGTGCAGTACTCAGTGTCTTCAGTGAATCGTGGTCTCTGGGTTTGAACCGTCTGGGCTGCTTCCTGTGTGCTGGATCAGCTCGGGTTGATATTCCATCTCTAATAGCCACCACATTTCCACTGCTAATGACACGGCAGCGGCCATCTTGGCTCTGTTTGCTGTCTCATTACAGGCAATCTGAGAAACTGACGGCGGCACAGACCTGTGTGTGTGTGTGTGTGTGTGTGTGTGTGTGTGTGTTTGAAGAACAAACACATGTGGGGAAAGCTAGAGGTCAGAGGTCATCAGCTGGTGTGTGTGTGTCATTTAAAGCAGGAAGTGTTAAAAGCTGCAGGTGTCTTTTAAAAGACAGACATGAAGACGGGAGGGAGACTCACAGACTGTCTAAAACCTGGACGTAGTCTCTGTGACGTCCCCGCAGACTGTCTAAAACCTGGATGTAGTCTTTGTGACCACAGACTGTCTAAAACCTGGACGTAGTCTCCGTGACGTCCCCGCAAACTGTCTAAAACCTGGACGTGGTCTCCGTGGTGTATTTCTGATGTTGTTGTTTTGATACTTTGAAGGGTCACGCTGTCACGTTTCTCATGCACACGGGTCACAGTGACTTCCTGTTGTCTTCCTGGTCGTCGACTCTTCAGACTGAAGGTCGGAGGGTCGACGCCCTCGGAGTCAACAAGCCAGACGGCGTTCAGCAGATTACAGTCAACGAACAACTGCAACCATCCGTCACAGGAAAGACCACGTGAAGTCGTGCATCATCTGAGATTTGAGCACAACAGAAACATTATGAGGTAAAACTAACACTCAGACAACCGTTACCCAGTGTTTCTGTAGCGTTGACAGAACGTTCTGAAACAAACATATCAGTTTAACACCTTTCTTTTTCAGAACCCGATGGGTCGGAGGTCACGGACTCTCACCGTTAGTTTACGTACACAAGATTTCTCTGAATCTCTGAATCTCTCAGTTCAACGTGTTTCTGTACAAACTTTAGATTTTGGATTCAACGACTCTCCACCAGCGTTATTTTAATGTTAGACGAGCGTTATTTCAATGTTAGACGAGCGTTATTTCAATGTTAGACGAGCGTAGGAGTTGACATCTGGTGCATCTGATACTGAGCCACATGTAGCATCCATAACCTCGCCAGGCTAACTGTTTCCCTCTATTTCCAGTCTTTATGCTAAGCTAGGCTAACGGCATCCTGCAGCTCTGCATCTCTGACCGCACCCAGATTTTTCGTGGTGTCGAGGCTCGCTGGTCCAGCTGAGGTCCAGAGACCACAACGCAACCGACATCTAGGTCACACACACACACACACACACACACACACACACACACACACAGACACACACTCATACCACAGCTGTAAGTGCTTTTTGGCAGAACTGTGTAAGATTAGGATGAAATGGGTCGGCCAAAACCACACACACACACACACACACACACACACACACACACTATGACACACACACTATCATAGACACACTCTCTCTCTGTGAGTCTGTAATCAGCAGCAGGGTTGGATCGCCTCTCTTCTGCTAATTAAAGGCCATAAAATGATGTGAGCAGATTTAATGAACAAAATGTGCTGCAGACTGAGACAGAACCGACAACTGGACCTGATCAGAACCGACAACTGGACCCAATCAGACACAAAGACAGGTGAGCGGTAACCTGCAGCAGGTAGACGTGAGAACAAGGTGACCGCAGACTGTCTAAAACCTGGACGTAGTCTCCGTGACGTCATGTCCTGTGGGGGGCCTGAATAAAACGTGTGTGTTGGTGAATGTGAGTCCACGGTTAGATAGACACGCAGACACACACACCAACACACACTTACCTCACAGTTTGGAGTGACTCTCGAGGGGCTGACTCAACAAAACCTTCCTAATCCATGCAGTCATTTTCCCTCACACACACACGCAGCAGTTAACATGCCTATGTTATAAGAGCACTGCCAGGAAGTCGTGCTGACATGTCTGTCAGGAATGTTGTAGCTCACTTCAACACATCACGTATGTTGATCTGTTGATCTGTTGTCGGTCAGTTACAGGATTATCTCAGATGTTAGTGACGTGATGGACACACCTTCTCACTCAGTGTTTTTGTTGATTTTTCTACAGTGTACATTAACACAGAAGACATCAGAACTATGAGATGTGATAAATGGACTGTACTTTCCCTTCTTCCGACCACTCAAAGTGTTTTTACAGGACATTCACCCATTCACACACATTCATACACCGATACCAGTGGCTGCCAATGCAACTTGTTTCAGGAGTCAACCATTCACACAGCGATGGTTCAGCCTTCGGGAGCAATTTAGGGTTCGATATCTTGCCCAGGGACACTTTGACATGCAGACTGGAGGCCTCTGCTCTTGAACTTACTGACTTAACACAAGTGCCATGGAGGACTAAAGAAGCTGACGTTTCCTGCTACAACTTCTCTCGGTTTATTGACGTTTTAGACTCCCAGGAATTTAGGGAAAACCACCGTCACCAACAGACTGATCAAGAACCAGCCCAACTGTTGTGTGGTGCATCAGGATGACCTCTCCAATCTCCAAGATCAGACTGAAGTTGGCGATCCAGTAAGAAGTAAAGCCAAAGATTGCACAAAGAGTGCTTCACTCTGAAACCTCTTTGTCTGCATGTAAACATCCAGAACCTTCGGGATTCATTTCAAACTAACACAGAGACAGAGGAGGAGACATCTGCACTGTGTTTTTGGGCTGGAACAAAACTTTTGACTGCAAAGATACGACAGACTTTATCACTTTGTGAAGTTTTTTTTGCTACTCTTTGGTTGCTTTGGTTTTTCCGCTTTGTTACATGCCAATATAATCGCTTGGGGTTTGAATTGTGTTTCGTTTGGGAGACGATGCTTGGCAGAGGCTTCTAGCTGAGCTTCTCCTCGTCATTTTGGTATGCTACATGTTAACACTGGTGCTTCCCAGCAGACGCACTGATCTTCTGAATTTTGCTCCCCCACACTAGCACACCTCCTCCTCCATGCTTCACGGTGGGAACCACACATGCAGATACCATCCGTTCACAAAGACACGGCGGTCTGAAACCTAAAACTCTCAGATCTGGACTCATCAGACCAAAGTCCAGATTTCCTCGAGTCCATTCATGTGTTTGTTGGTAGCATTTTTATCTGGCACACCTTCAACATGGACGGTCTGAGAAAAAGTCTGAAAAAAGTCACCCAGACTAAATGTTTATGCTGTGTGTGTGTGTGTGTGTGTGTGTGTGTGTGTGTGTGTGTGTTCATTACATCTTTATTCATGTCTACTGTTTCAGCCTGGAGGCAACACACACTCACACATTAATACGCCCACACATAGTGGGACCCCTGCGGCAGTGCCAGTCATCTGTAACCACAATGATTCAACACAGTGAGCACACACACACTAAGTCATTGTTGTTAGTGTGTGGGAAACTGAAGGGCAATCCACACCTCCAGCATTTTTGGAGATTTTTGGACGCTATGAAATAAATCAAATGAAATAATAAAGAAATAAACGTGTGAGAAGAAATGGTAGAAGTCAGTCTTATCTTATTTTTATTTGACACTTTTATGTTATCAGTCAAAGTCGGTGAGAAACGACCGTGCACGGTTGCACAAACTGGATCAAAGTGAAGATCTGTCAGATAATCCACCTACAGCCCTGAGTCAAAGACGTCCATTCACCATGTGCTCCTGTCCTACAATGGACAGTGTGTGGAAACCACAGGAGAGGTGGTTCAAAGGTTGTGGGTTTGAGTCCCAACTTTGAGTTCAACTTTACGAACCTGAACCTGAAGTATAAACTGCTGAGGAACCTCGGCTTTAGATTCCAGTACAGTACGTACTCATAGTTAAATGTAGGTGCAGGTCACATTCCAGATCTTTCAAAGAACTCATACAGTAAACTCTTACCAACAAACATCTCAAGCATGACTGCATCTTCTTTGAGGAAGAATGACTCAGAATCAGTGGCTACTTCCCATCGTCGCACCTCCAACCTGTGATATTAATGGAGGTCTGCCGTCTTTGAGGACGTCCCACTGCTTTAAATTTGTCCTAGAGGAGACAAGGACAGAGCAAGCACAGGCATAGCCAAGGATGGACAACCCGGTCTATACGTCTAATGGACCCATTGTGTCATCATCATGGTTTCAAAGGTCTCACTCCAACATCGAGTCAAGTGGACCTTCAAAAGAGAGTTTGCTGGTGATGGTTAGGGTTCAGCAGTCTTCTCTTGATTTGGGTTCAAATAAATACGTCAGTTACAGACGTTAAATAAGACAATCCATCTATCATCCATCCATCCATCCATCCATCCATCCATCCATCCATCCCTCTATCCATCCATCCATCATCTATCTATCTATCTATCTATCCATCATCTATCATCCATCTATCCATCCATCCATCATCTATCATCCATCCATCCATCCATCATCATTCTTCTTCCATCCACCAGGTCAATCAGCCCAGTTCATTTCCACCAGTAAGAAGAACTCTGCAGGTTGAAATGTTTCTTTGCCTCGTGTTTTTGCTTTTAAGCTTCTGCTACCTGAACCTGATTTGATTTGGTTTGATTTGATTTGATTTGATTTGATTTGATTTGATTTGAACCTGGACCTGAACCTGGACCCTGAACCTGGATCTGGACCTGAACCTGGACCTGAAAAAAGTATGGAACAATAATCCCTCAGAGTGCCACAGAGTCCCTGAACACATCACAAAGATGACATAATTACAGCTCGACGACCTCCCGGCGTTTCACGTCACCTCGTGAACCAGACGACGGTTACCTGGTTACCATGGCGACAGTAATGACAGGGCCGTCCGTTGTCCCCGGCAGCCAGGTGAACTGTGACGTGATTGGCTGAGAGGATCAGACTTTTTAAAAATGTTTTTTTTTTTTTTTTTTTCCTGCAGCTTCTAATCATATCGGAGCAGATTACAGAGCAGTGTGTGTGTGTGTGTGTGTGTGTGTGTGTGTGTGTGTGTGTCACAGTCGGATGATCACAGAGCTGACACTCTGTCATAACTCCACACTGTACGTATTCATGTCGACCTTTAACCTCTGTGAACGGTCTGTAGGTTCTGGTTCTGTTCAGACGACCAATGAGAAGCTGCGTGTGACTCACCTTGATGATGTGTCGCAGGTGTTTTTTACGATATGGAGTTTTATTTTGAACACGGCTCTGTAAAATAAGAGCGTCACACCTGTAACACGTCATCAAGGTGAGTCACGTGCAGCAGCGGCGGCTTCTCATTGGCCGGCTCGGCCTGGACATCTGAGATCTGATGACTAACCTCAGATATCTGTGTGTTATTTTCTCTGTGGCTTAGTCAGACGGTGAACAAGGTCAGACGACACACACACACACACACACTCACACACACTCACACACACACACACACACACACACACACTGAAGTATTTTCCATCTCAGCAGTTTAATATTCTCAGGCTCTTTATAGACTGAACGTCTGTCTTATCTCTCTCTCCCTCCGTCACTCTCTCGTTCTCTCCATCTTTAACTGGATTTATGTCTGTCTGTTTAGGTCTATGAGGTAGCACCTTCCAGTGAACACGGCCGGACCAGAACCAGAACCTCTAGACCAGCAGCGAGCAGTCTAACAGTGACCACAGCAGCCTATGTGCTGAAGCTGAGCAGTCGGAGTTCATCACAGGGGAATAAAATCTGATCCAGTTTGAATAAAGTTCTGAGGTTCTGTACAGTAATCAGTGAGGCCCGGCCCGGGCATGGACCGGGTCAAACAGGAAGCACTCGGCTCCGGCGGCGTCAGGCGAAACAAGGCGTTTGATTGGATGAAAGTTTAAAAAGTTCAACTGAAGGAGGACAGACGGAGAGAATAAAAGAGAGGATGTGTGACGGAGGAGGGGAGCCGAGCAAGAGTCCGAAATTGAAAGCAGTTGTGGAGGAGTGTGTGTGTGTGTGTGTGTGTGTGTGTGTGTGTGTGTGTATTTTGTTAGCGCCGTTCCCACGACATCAGATGACCTCCGTCTCCCTCGCTCTCCCTCGCTCTCTCTCTATAAAAGGGTCGTCTGGTGGCGTTTTGGTGACTTAAAAAGGACAGAAAGAAAAATATGAGCGCGGACAGATTTAAAGGGACAGTTCAGGTTTTATACGAGCTGTCGTTAGCATAGCTTAGCACAAAGACTGGAAGTGGAGGGAAGCAGCTAGCACAGCTCAGGCCAACAACACGAGACATAGCAGCTCTCCTTTTTCTCTTCTTAGCTTCCTCCGTCAGCGTCCTCTTCGCTCTCTTCTCCTCTGCCATCATGTCCATAGAAGCTGCTTTCCTTTGTAACACAAGCTAACGTTAGCTTAGAAATAGAAGTCCACTAACGTACTAATGTTTCCGCTAACATGTCGGATATTTTGTCATTTCGTGACATATTTCGATACATTAGCGAGCTAGCAATTTGTCCAAGCAAGCTATCGAACTCCTGTCAAACTTTTTGTTACTTTGTTGGCTAGCTAACCTTAGCTTGCTGCTTGCTAACGTTGTTGCTAGCAAAACACTATGAGTGGATGTGTTATTTATAGCTTCACAAATGAGTTTAGCAGCTAACATTAGCTAACAGCAGCTAACAAACTGAGCTAACAGCAGCTAAGAAACTGAGCTAACATTAGCTAACAGCAGCTAACAAACTGAGCTAACAACAGATAACAAACTGAGCTAACATTAGCTGCTATCAGCTAAGAAACTGAGCTAACAGCAGCTAACAAACGGAGCTAACAGCAGCTAACAAACTGAGCTAACATTAGCTAACAGCAGCTAACAAATTGAGCTAACAACAGATAACAAACTGAGCTAACATTAGCTGCTAGCAGCTAACAAACTGAGCAAACATTAGCTAACAGCAGCTAACAAACTGAGCTAACAGCAGCTGACAAACTGGGCTAACATTAGCTGCTAGCAGCTAACAAACTGAGCAAACATTAGCTAACAGCAGCTAACAAAATGAGCTAACAGCAGCTAACAAACTGAGCTAACAGCAGCTGACAAACTGGGCTAACATTGGCTGCTATCAGTTAACAAACTGAGCTAACAGCAGTTAACAAACTGAGCTAACATTAGCTAACAGCAGCTAACAAACTGAGCTAACAGCAGCTGCTAACAGCTAACAAACTGAGCTAACAGCAGCTAACAAACTGAGCTAACAGCTAACAAACTGAGCTAACAGCAGCTAAGAGAAAAAAATAAATTTCTCCTCCCAGTTGCTCAGATGATGATGTCACTGATGATGTCACTGATGGCAGGTATGTGTGTGTGTGTGTGTGTGTGTGTGTGTTTACCTCCATATCTGGGAAGTGAGCTCATATCAGAGTCTTCAGGGTCTAATTTTAGAGTTGTGTGTTTTATTGCAACACCAGCGACAACACACACACACACACACACACACACACACACACACACACACACACACACGGTCCAGATGTTTCCTATTGAATGAGTCCACGGAGACCGAAGCCGGGTCGTAGTCAGCCAGCTGGGCCGAGCCAACGACACCAAGAACTGTCGGGAGAACCTGGAGGAGCACGAGTTAGCCTAGCTTAGCATAAAGACTGGAAACAGGGGGAAACTGCTAGCCTAGCCAAATATACACAGCGTCAAACGTCCACTTGAGGCTCCGCTGGCTCCAGAAGTGAATCCATAAGTCCCCACGTTACAAACTTCACATAAAAGCTAGTCTGTAAATAAACATTAAGAAGATTTATGTTGTTTGATCTGAAACATGTAGCGGGGTTAGTTTGGACGGAGCTTTGCTTCACCTGCTCTGTGAGAACGTGGGAGTGAAACCGGGTCTACAGCTGGTTCTGCAGAGACCACGACGGTCCAACAGAGGACAGGAGACGTCAGCGAAGCAAAGGGAGCTGCTGCTGCTGATGAATAATCGCTCACATGTGGCCATCGTCAATGGAACCCACAAATACTCTGGTGTGTTTGCAGTAGCAGCTGCCACTTGGGAAGGTCAGCGAATCAAACATACCTCGGAGTCTTGGCTGGTTGAAGACTCAGTCAGCTGAATGCCACCAACATACTGCACCCCCCATACACTGACAGGTGTGAGGTGAGGGGGTTTCAAAAGTGAAGTTTATAACTGAAGTCTGATGGAGAACACAGAGAACACTGATGCTGCCACCTGCTGGTCCAAACAAAGAATGACACCTGAACTCCATTCATATGTATTTATCATCTTCATTTGATGCTTTGATTGACTCATGATGTATAAAATGAGTCACACACACACACAGTACATACACAACAACCAGAAACAGTCAGAACTGTCAGATTATAGGTGATCTCATTTACATAATTAGTAAAGATTCTCAGTCCAGGTCATCTTTCTTTGAGAAGAGTTAAA
Source organism: Larimichthys crocea (assembly GCF_000972845.2). Taxonomy (NCBI): domain Eukaryota; kingdom Metazoa; phylum Chordata; class Actinopteri; family Sciaenidae; genus Larimichthys; species Larimichthys crocea. The sequence goes on from NC_040017.1 coordinate 28,702,058, forward strand.
TCAACGTTTGAAAGACGTTTGTGGAAACACAGCAGCTGATGAAGACACAGAGACAGACGCCACAGCGTCGTCTGATCTGAAGGTTTTCATCAGCGTTCTTCAAACCCAGCAACAAAGAAACCACAGAAACCAGAAGACCCCAAAGACCAGGAGGACAAAACCTTTACACCAAACCACGACTTTACAAGACGGCACAAGACTCTGCAGGCTTCTTCCACCTTAAGGACAGAGGACAGTCTTTTAGTGACAATGATGTTCACGTTTCGGACAGGTGGTTTGAAAGTGAAGGAGGCCTCGGACAACACTTATCCTCCACCGACGAGGTCGTCCTTTCACCTTTTCACTCAGGTGACCTTCACAACGACAAAGAGGACTAACGAACCAGGTGGAAACAGTGACCTGGATGAAACAGTCCAGATGAACTCTTCTCAAAGAAATAAACAGTGAATTAACAGTAAAAGAAAGTTTACGAGTGACCCTGAGCTGTTGTAGCATCCATTTTAGGCCTCCAGTCTTTGTGCTAAGCTAGGCTACATGTCCCACCTCACCAGTAAGTGTGCTGCAGGGATTCCCACGCAGATTCACCGCATCCTCCTGCCGTGCAGATGTCGCAGTTTGCATAATTTCCTGTGCAGCCTGTTGCTCTGCATCGCTGGCTGCCTGGTTCCTGCAGCAGGGGAACATCCTGCAGAAAGCCTGTCTGAAAGGTTCGTAGAGGTAGAAGAAGAGAAGAGGGTCGAAGCAGAGGTGCAGCACAGTCAGTAGAAGTGTCGACTCCTTCCCCAGAAACAGCTTCCTCTGGGTCTGGCAGTCCGTGATGACTTTGGTTTGGGCCAATGTGTACGGCAGCCGGACGATGTGGTACGGCACGAAGCAGAGTATGTAAGCCAACACCACGGCGGCCACGCTCACTGCTGCCCGCCTGGCGTTGACCCAGAGTTTGGGATCCTTGCGACTCCGCAGGAGTCTTTTGAGAGCCAGACCGCTGGAGACGAGGACGCCGGCGGAGGCGTTGAGGAACAAAGCCGTGCAGAGGAAGATGGTCAGGCTGTGCCAGTGGAGTCCGATGCTTGTCTTCAGAGACGAACACTTGAGGTACTGCTGCTCCTGCAGAGAACATTCACATTTAAAGGTTAGAGTTCATCTTGGTAACAGCAGTTTCGTTATAAATGGATGCAAGACTATCACAGTACCTGTACTTTGTTTGTGGGCAGAGCCATGTTGGGCACCATGATGAGCAGCAGCATCAACCAGACAACCAGCGACATCAGCCGGGCGAAGCCGACCTCCCGCAACCGCAAAGAGTTCAGACTGTGGGAGTCCTGCAGGAGAAGAGACCCATCAGCCACCAAGACCACCAAGACCACCAACACTGGGTGTTCAAAATGACTGAATGAATGAATTTTAGGCATAGATAAAAAGGTTGTGGAGGTTGTCAATGTTGTTTCTTATGTCCACCAGCGGGCAGCTCCACTGATTTACAGGATCAGAGGTTCTGTCGCTGTGTTCACTGTTAGACTGGACACTGCTGGTTCAGAGGTTCTGTTGCTGTGTTCAGAGGTTGTGTTCATCCCCGGGTTGATTCTTTCTGGAAGTTGATGTACAGTATTCCTAAGTCGTCTTACCTGCAGGTAGCGGTCAGTAATGATGAAGGTGAGGAAGGCGATGGATGCGTAGAGGCTGATGTAGATGGTGACAGCACTGGCCTGGCAGTGAAACACCATGAGGTTCCACGGCATCACCCCGAGGTCCTTCAGGATCTTGAAGGGCAGAGCAAGCAGCAGCAGGAGGTCCGCCACCAGAAGGTTCACCAGGTAGACACTGGTGCTCTGCTGCTGGAAGACCATGAATATTTTAAAAACTGCAGAATATTTCATATTTATACAAATACTGTACAGTCAGGCTCAGTCCTACATTGGTTCTTGGACTGCGGATGAAGGCCCACACAGACAGCAGGTTTCCAGGCAGACTGATGATGAAGATGAGGATGTAGATCACGATGAAGGGTCCCATCTGGTCGTTGACGATGCACTCCTTCCCCATCTCGGCTGCTCCAGCACTGGAGTCGGTGGAAGGAGGCATCATCAGGAGCTGAAACACAAAGAGCACCTGTTCACTTCCTTTCATGGTTCATAGTAAATTCAAAGAGTTTCAGGTTCTTACTGTGGGGTTTTTGAGGAAGTCTGAGTCTGACTGATTGTGGTCTGGATGTCTGTTCTTCACAGTCACTGTCTGATTGGAAACAGGAAAAGCAGAAACCCACATTTAAACACTTTAAAGCAAAATGATTCCTTTCATTCAGCTTCTGAATCTGAGTGACGGGTTTCTACGAAAACGCATGATTTTAAATCAAAAACATCAAACAAACGTCATCATAGTCGACAACACGATGCACAGCAGCCAGCTGATGTTACTTACGGAGGACATCAGAATATTTTCTCCATAAAATATGATCCAGTTTCACCAAAATCAGAGAAAATAGTTTTCAAACAGTTTAAGTGAAGTGTGTTAGATTTGTCTCGTTGGGCGTCCCGTACAGCTCTGAGTGATGTGACAGGATGCAAAACAAACTCTGCGGCAACGCAGCAGGAAGTCATAAATCATGAAACTCATAAACTTGAACTACTGTTAAACACAAATGTGTTAGAAATGTAAAATATGTAATTTTACATTTCTAACACAGCCTCGACTCTCTGATCTCACTGGATGATTGTTACTCATGCCTTAATGTAAAAACAGGTTTCTCCTGTTGGAGTTCAAATAGGGTCAGTGTACTGCTGTCCACTTTTTCATGTAAATATGACAGCTGTGAAAAAGGTCTATTACACAGAAGGCCAACGTGACACCTTCACAATGTTTGTTTTGTCCAACCAACAGTCCAAACCATTGAAGGTTCTCGTAGCAACTGGACTTGCTGAGTTTCTCCTCCAAATCATAACAGCTCACATCAGGACAGGCTGAGTCAACGACCCACAGGCGTCCTCAATGACCCACAGGTGTCCTCAGTGACCCACAGGTGTCCTCAACGACCCACAGGTGTCCTCAGCGACCCACAGGTGTCCTCAACGACCCACAGGTGACCTCAATGACCCACAGGTGTCCTCAGTGACCCACAGGTGACCTCAGTGACCCACAGGTGTCCTCAACGACCCACAGGCGTCCTCAACGACCCACAGGTGACCTCAATGACCCACAGGTGTCCTCAGTGACCCACAGGTGTCCTCAGTGACCCACAGGTGTCCTCAATGACCTCGGGTAATGTCTGGGGCTCCCCACCAGTCAGTCAGTAAGTAAGTGAGTCCAGTTTTCTACGATTAACTTTAACAGATATGTGGACTAGTATAAACTGTTGAGTCGTCTGCAGAGAAACTAAAGCTGTAACAGAGTAAATGTGGGACTGACTTTTAGTGGTTGGTGAGAGCTTGGTGAAATAAAAGGCTGAAAGACAGACGGCGAGCTGGGCTGACTGCTGCTGGACTAGGCAGTGATATCAGCTGCTGCTGGGGACCTGGATGATGATTGGCTGCTGGGGACCTGGGTGATGGTTGGCTGTCAGCAAAGTTGTCGACTTTGACAGAAAAAGTTTGAATGATTAAGAATAATTAACACAACGAATGCTGATTCATACGAGGCGTTTCTGGTCACAGTCAGATGAGCTTAGCAGAGACAGGACGTCTTTTTATTAGCAGCACTAAACGAGAGATATCATTGGCTGTTGACCAATCAGGAACTGCTGTGTGTGATTCTCCTAATTAACTTTTACAGCTTTGACGAACTTGAAACTTGTTTGAATCATCTGAACCCAAGATGAACAGCTTCTGTCAGTCACACTTAAACTGAACTACATTTCATTTAACTTCCTGTGAAGGAGGAAACTGTGGTTTATCACGTCTGATATAAAACACACCATCAGTTCAAAATAAATAGAAATGACACCTTACCTCTTCACCTCCGGTGGCTTATATTGGCCTCTGGTAGGTCCTCGGACCACGTGTTGGATCCCCGGGGATCAACTCTACAGGTCCTCTCTCAGGTTGCGTTTGATTCAGTCGGTGCAGTTCATGTGTTCGAGGCTGCGGAAACTGCAGACAGACGTATTGAGGACTGTCGTCAGTATTCTGACCACAGGCCACACCTCCCTGCACACACACACACACACACACACACACACACACACACACACTTCTTCAAAAGGACTTGTGTTAACTCAAAGTGACGGGGAGGGGAAACACTTCACACTGATTGTTGTGAGTGGGAAGAGAAAATGTCTGAGTTCAACTGTCCTGTCTGACGTCAGGTTCTGATAAATGAAACATCTTTCTGAAACTGACGTCATTCACACCTTCAACACGATTAGTCAGCTGTGGAGGTGTGACAGGAAGTCAGAGTCTGGACTTTCAAATTTGCATAAATATTTCTCGCTTCAACGCGATGAACATCGTCCGGAGTTTAAAAGCGATTATTCCCAACGATGTCGAACAATCTTGTTCTGTTCGACCACAATGGGAGTCTGAAGCCAGCTGTGTGCGAGTCTTTCCAACCAGACACACACAGTGAAAGTGTTTCACCATAATGTGACATGAAACATTACAACACACAATACAACAGCAGACTTAGAGCTTCATGTGGATATACACAGGATGTCTTCAGTGGTATGTAGACTGTAAACAACGTCTGTAGGTTTTACAGTAAAAAAAACTGGCAGCTGTGGTTGCCAGTTTACCGTAATAAATACGGTATAACTTTTTCTAATTTTACAGTAAAAGTATGTCAGTACTGATGATTTCATGTATGCAGTAAAAAAGTAATATTTCAAAGCCTTTACGTATACGGCATTTTAATGGAATAAAGTCATGTATTTCTGTTAATCATACAGTGAGTTTGGACAATGACACTAAATCATACTTCAACTTTCTCACATGTTCAAAATACTTTAATAAAACCAATATCAACAACATTAATAAAATAATATATGTAATTCTGATGTAACAAACACAATATATACAATAAAATCATGCATTTAACATGTGTTTCTGAATATTTAATATATTAATGTAATGACGTATATTGCACACATACACATTTAGACATAAACATGTCAACAAAAACAGAAATATTTGACCCTCTTAGATTTGAATTCATATATTTCCTCTAAAGCTCGTTGTTGTTGTTGCAGATGTTCCAGGAACTATTTTGAATATCAGTGTGTATTGAAAGGTAAAGCCAAGTCTGATATTTACATAACTAAAACCACATAACTTGTTTCAAACAGGTTTTATTTGTTGTCAGCTCGGGGACGAGTTCCTGGAAACATATTTGTGCTGCGGTACAGGATAATCAGGACAGTTTACACGTACTGATGTGAACTGAAGACCTGCAGAGTTATCAACAGATCATGCAGACACACTCAGCAAACAATGATGTTTATAAGTCATGAAACACTACATGAGGTCCTTCAAACTAAACTGTATCTGCTTCCTCTGCACGGTCCGCTGAAGTCCAAGACTAAATAATCCAACTGCGAGTCTGTAAGAAGCCTGAAGACTTTCTGTGAAGTCATGGGTGTTGGTGTCGGTTAGCCTCAAGCTACAGAACGCCGGTCTGCTTTGACGTCGTGCTGAGCGACGTCTTCCTCTTGATTCTGTTGGTGCTCTGCCCGATGCTACTCCTCCTTTCGTTGTTTCCTCCATGAGTTAAGGTCTGTGTGGTGCTGAACGCCCTCTTCAGGCCCAGCTGGGCCCTGAAGGCCTTGCAGAAGATGAAATAGATGAAAGGGTCCAGACAGACGTTGAGAACCGACACCACAATGGTCAGCTCCTTCAGGTAGAAGAACACCTGGTCAGCTCCTTCAGTCCTCTTCAGGAAAGCGTAGGGAAGCCGAACCAGGTGGTAAGGTACAAAGCAAACGCAGAAGACGCTGACCAGCACCAACATGTTCCTGCGCGACCTGGCGAGCTTCTTGTTGCTGGGGGACGCTGGCTGCTTCTGCTGTGCCAGCGACAGCCTGCGGGAGGTGCTGTAGTAGAAGAAGACCAGGGAGACGAGGACGAACAGGAAGATGACAGCCGAGCCGCAGTGGACGAGTTTGTAGAACAGGCTGAGCTGTTTACTGTGCAGGACTTCACAGCTTCCTGTGTTGTTGGGGATGTGGGTCACATTTTCCTGGGTGAAGACTGACAGGGTGATGTAGGTGCTCATCGTGGCCAAGAGGAAACCCCAGGTCACCGTGGAGATGATGTGGGTGGCTCGCACCGTCCGCAGGATGTGAGTTCCTAAAGGATGGATGATCTTCATATATCTGGAGAGAGGAGAACCAGGAGTCAGTCTATTGATATCTACAACGCCCAGGATTATGTTCAATGGTAATGAAACTCCTCCTGATCTTAGCACTGGGTGCATCCAAATACAACTCAAGTTGACGTTCAAGTACTCAAAAATGGACATGAAGAAAAAGATTAGTTTAAGATTGCGTTGATGGTCGTAGGAGCCGTTGTTAAGCAACACGAAGTCTACCTCTAGCAGGAAGCCAGGACGACCACAGCTCTGAAGTAGCTATGCCTGTCAGACTGATTTAATCTTAGACTTGCGCGCTCTATATCTGATAACTGTTAAAACCTGTGGTGAGAGTTTCACATCCTTACACTGTTGAATTCATAATCAGCACATCAGCTAGAGCGAGGCGGAACATGGCGGAAAGAATGCGGGACATAGGCTAGGTGTTGACATTTGCTTCACGTGTCGTTGACAAGTCGAAAGTGAGCATCATTAGCCTGCAGTAACAGGTTCATGAAGCCCAGGGACGACACTAAAGATGTCGAGAAGGGCATCAAGAATAAATGGCAAGCCCTTTGGGAGCAGCTTCTGCACTGTGTGTGCAAGGCGTGTCATGTATGGATCTAATGGCAAAGGTGCTGTCTCGGCACAAGTTAGACCCTCGTCATAAAGCAGCTGTCCGTGGCATCAAACATGCATCACGTTTGTCGGTGGCCGACATTGACAGATCGTGTGTTGGATTTAAAAATACACGACTGTAGGCCTGGTATGCAAAGAGCAAAGTGCTAATATGGCAGATAGCCTAAGTGACAATATAGTTAATAGATAGTATTATTCTTTCAAATAATGTGTATATGTATAATAATGTATATATGAATATGCGCCACATACATACTCCCCCACCCCCCCAAAAAAGTTCAGAGATCTGCTGCCTGCTAACCACAGGGTTTGTCTGCATGCCAACATGCAGAGTGAACGCAGATTTGTCTCTTTTGTTTGGTCTTTATCTGAACATCTTACCTCGACTGCAGCTTTTTGTATCTGAGAAACTTTCAAAGCTCTGAACTGCTACAGAAAACCACATCGTACCCCGTGTCTCTGTTTAATTGACTGAAATCACAACGTGGAACGAATCTTTGCAAAGAACGTTTCTGGTCTTTAAAATCAAGGTCAACCAACCAACCAACCAACCAACCAACCAACCAACCAACCAACTCCTGGGCGGCATCACTTACTAAAAAATCAGTCAGCCTTCCAATAAAATGCCCCTGTGGTCCCCTGACCTCAATAAAATGTATTTACACTGAGACTCCTTTAACCACATTTAGTTTAACATAACACCCACTCAAACTGCTTCACGTTTACTGACTGGAATTTATATACTGGTATTTGTGAGATATGTGTGGACAGAGCTGAGCTGTTTCCCCGGTATCACACTGAAAATTAAACTTTAAGCAAGAAAGAAATTAAAAATAATTTTCCATAATCAAATACTCCAAGCTGTTCTTTGAAACACTGAGCCTTCTCTTCACAATAGACCCTTTTCAACCATTAGCTCTGATTCATGAATGATTCCATCCAAGTCAATGAAGAGTCACTGTCGGCTTTATTCACTTGTTGTGTTGTTGCAGTGTAGCAGGTCCCTGAGGTGCAGCTAACTGCTGCCAGGTGACTTCAGCTATGTAGAGCACACCTGTCAGACTTGTCTGCTTTGATTTCTTTCATTCACGCCACATCTCGCACACACTGCACGTTAAACTCATGCACACGCACACTGTCTGTACTGAACATGAACTTCATCTCATCTTTTGTTTAGTTTGTAGTTAAGTTTGTTCGAGTTGTTAAACAATAAATTACTTAATAATTCATGTAAAGCGTTGCATAACGACCTGCTAATGTCTTTTTCGGGTTCTTTGGTTCCATGCTGGTGTAAAGGGGCCTAAACGTGAACACAACCCTCTGTACAACCATACTAACCCATACAAATAGTCATCTTTGTCCAGATCTGAGTACAGAAGCCATTGCTGAAGCCTCCTCCTCAGACTAGACCTTTTTCCCTTCCAAGTAATCAAGGCTGCATCACCAACAGAGGCCAGACACTGGGAGTTTCGGTCGATACCTTAAAGGTCAAGATTACCCAGCACTGAAACTGAGCCAACTCTTCACAAAATACAAGTCAAAGGAAAAAAACTCTTACAACCACACTGAACTTGATACCAACCAACAACAAGCTCTACTTTCCCTCCAGTCCAGTCCTACCTGTTAGCTGCGATGTAGCCCATGAACAGGATGCTGGCGTACATGTTCAGGTAGAAGGCGGAGGCACCAAAGTTGCAGTAGAATCGTAAGATGGGGACAGAGCGGCTGGCATGGTGAGCTATTCGGATGGGGAGGCAGAGGCTGATCAGGAAGTCGCAGCTGCCAGGTTCTAGGTAGATGGTCACACTTCTGGACATCATCTGCTGAGACTGGCAGAAGTAAACCTTCAGGGTGAAACCATTGAGGATCAAACCAACCTACAGAGGAAACAGAGACAAGACAGGAAGTGGATTTACAACGTTTACAGGATTTGATGTGACAGTTGGGGTTAGCTCTTTAAGACAGACAGAGAATGTGAACATTTGAGACTCACCACAAACATCAGACTGTAGATCACCATGAAGAAGACATGGCCTGAGGTGTCCACCTGTTCACAGGGAGTCGAATTGTTGGATACTGAGGACTGGTTGAAGGACGGGGTCACTCCCACTCCTCTAAGGTCACCCATGTTTCTGGATGTTCTGAGAGAGTTGAACCCAAACAATGATCTTTGAAATGTTAGAAAACAGTTTGAACATCATCTGTCTGCATACAGGAATTAGTTAAAGCTGAAAGGGAAGTGACAGGTCATCACAACAGCAGCAGAAATAATCTCAACATCTACACTTAATGTAGACCACAGTCCGAGTCATCAGCTCCAGTAAACATTAATCATCTGATGTGTAACAAAAGTTTGTGCACGATGGAGCTGAAAAGTCGATGCATCGATCAAATCAAATAATCAATGAAGCTTTTCAATACTACATTCAATTCAACAATCCAGATGAAAGATGAAATGATGAACACGAACACTGTGGTCAGCTGTCAGACTGTGGCGGCGATACACATGCAAGTTCTCAGAATCGGGAAGTAAACAGCTGCAAACTGTGCACAAACTGATGCTCTGATAGTTTGTGGTGTTTGATTTTTTACATGTTGTTATTAATAATGCATCACGTCACGTGTCATTGCTCAGCCCCAAGAACATCAGCAGTGTTTTTATATCTGCACAGTGCACTTTCTTTTCACAGTAAATCTCAGACTGATTTTTAGTCCTTGGCGCTAATTTGCAAAAATACCAGTTTCATGTAATTTTAGCTGCTTTAAATGGTGAATTGTGTTTCCCATCAGTACAGGGTCCACTGTCCTTGATCAGAACCTTAAAGTCATTTAAAATTCATGTCATTATATCTAGTTTAATTCTGTAGCCTAACCGTCTGCTCTTTTATTCACCATTAAGGCAATTTGAAAACATTTACCAGAAAATAAGGATCATTATGTTTTTGTTACCAGAATGAGACTTTTATATCGACAGATGCTGCTACATCCCACACATCAGAGTTTATGCTAAGCTGACTGATGATCTGACTCTGCAAGAGAGAAAATAACCGCATGTCTCAGAAATAACTGCTGCTAGTTCTTACTTTAACTTCACAAAAACATGTTTCATTATGTTTGGCTCTCTCACAGTTATGTTGCTGCTCGTGATTTACATCAGCAGTCATCATAATAATCAAACTGTTCCTCGGATAATCATTTTCAACAGGTGGGAGCTGTTCAGCGCTCACGATCAGGAGAACATTTATCTAATGAGAAGAAACATGGCTTAAATATTCATAATAATGTATCATATACTAGTGTGTCCCAACCTTTTTTGTTTTTTCAGGGTACGTTTCTCTAAACTTGCCATTTTTTGCAAAAATGTGAAAAACATTTTCACTTAAAATAGTAAAATTAACATTTTGAAAAGGAAAATCAAGTGTTTACATCTCATAGATCAGTAGTACGACTCAAGTACTCTCAGCTCCATGTACTTAAACTTTAAGCAGTAAAAGTACACACGCTGCATATAGAGAAAGTATATGCAGTAAACATACAGAAGTATTATTAGAGTATCTGTATTATTAATTAAGTAGGACGTTTACCTGTACATGACATACAACAGTACTCTACAGACCTGAGTATTTCTACATTGTTGTATACTGAACAAGTCAAATGTACAAAATGCTATAACTACTCTTATGTTCTAATCTCTAATGTATCTGAATACAAACTATGTCATACTAGAGCAGTAAAAGTACAAAGAATGGAGTTACCTGCAGCACACACCTGTCTGTCTGCCTGCCAGCCTGTCTGTGCGTCAGTCTGAACCTCTCATAAGAAATTTGACTATTTCACTTCCTTTTACGCAGCGTTCACACCAGGAAGGACTGAGGTGGAGGTGGAGCGCTGCAGAGTGACACTGATGTGGTTTGAAGGGAGCGGCGTGTCTCAAAGCTTTAAAACAGGACAGGAAATCTGCAACACCACAACTAAACAATAACTCCTCAAAAACTGATGAATTCAAGCGGGTTATGTCAGACAGAGCCAGGCTAACTGTTTCCCCCTGTTTCCAGTCTTTATGCTAAGCTAAGCTTCATATGTACTGGGCACACATGAGGGAGGTCGTAACTGTGAACTTGTTACATCAGTTTCTTTTGAAAGATGCTACATGAATAAACATACGCGCTGACATTATACATTTAAAAATCTTACTTTGATCACCCCTTCACAGCATAGAAACATTACGTGTAGTGGATAATGTAGCTGACAGACAGAAGTGTTCACTGTGGAGGTAATAAATGAAATTATAGTTGTGTGTAGTTCAGCTGTGTTTGAATGTTATTAAAAAGAGAAGAAGAGTGAATCAGCAGCAGAACGATGTCAGGAACAGGTTTCCTGTTTTTATCTGATGAGGAAGTTCATTACCTACCTGTATATGACACTGCATAGATTACTAATGTAGAACATAGTACTAATAAATAATAGTACTATAACAGGACTGTATGCAGGGCCGTTTCTTGTTATATGCAGACTGTGCAGCCACCAGGGGGCCCCCAAGCTGCAAGTTCAGCCAGGCAGACACCCTCACTTGTTGTGTGGAGCACTTATATGCTCATAGAAACATATACACTAAGACTAAAACTGAGCTGCTATGATAAGGAAGCTGTGATGGGATGAAAGACAACCACCCACCGTTCACTGAAGTGATGAGATTAACGGTAGGCACCATAAATAATTGCATCATGGCATCAAAATAATCGTAGATTATGTAGCTTTTGCTGATTTCTGTTGATCTTCTGGCCTCAAATGTTACCACAGTCACAGAAACAGATCCAGAATGGTGCTGAAGGGTTTGCAGCGTTGCATGTAAATGTTTCTTACTACCTGAAACATCAGCATTATTATTGTTTGCACATTAATAAAGATGCTGGACCATTGTGTTTGTAAGTAAGTTATTTATGTTTCTACTGTTTTGGATTCTTCAGGAACATGCTGCATCTGTTGCATTAATGTACTCCAGCCTGTTTTCCTTATGTAACAGACTGGTGCATCACCACACGTCGTCTGAAAAGGTTAAGAATCTACAAAATATGGGCCTCCAAATATGATCTTGCATAGGGTCTCCAAACAGCCCTGACTGTATGATGACTGTGTGTCTCTGTTGGGATCTTTCAATCCAAACTTCAGTTCGCTGCTCAGTCTCAGTGAATCTTAAAGTCCATGTTTGTCCTGCTGACGAGAATAAAACTGCAAACTTTATGAAAAATATTGCATCCCTCACCCACAGGTGTCCTTAATGACCCACAGGTGCCCCTAATGACCCACAGGTGCCCCTAATGACCCACAGGTGCCCTCGATGACCCACAGGTGTCCCTAATGACCCACAGGTGCCCTTGATGACCCACAGGTGCCCATGATGACCCACAGGTGTCCTCCACGGCTACATCAGTACTGTATCATAACACTGTATCATCACTTTATGATATTACTACGTCAGTACTGAATAAAACTGTAAACTTTCAATTCCAGTCAGTATACTTCATTGGCATGACTGTGACAAAGACAACATTGTCAAAGTGTGAAGTAATAATGAGATTTATTAAGAAAAAGAAAAATGTAAAATCCACAAAATCAGGGTATATCGGTGTATTTGTGTTAAAGTTGTTGGTGTATTTGTTTTTGTTACGTATTGAGGACCTTCACACACAAGACACTGACCTTATCAGGACCAGTCATCCTTATGGGGACCACTGACTTCTTCTTATGTGGAAAAACGTTGTTTAAGGTCCTGGTTAGGGTTAGTAAGTGTAAGTTGGTAATTATGGTTAAGGTTTGGGTTAGGCTGTCTGAAGTTAACTGAATGTCCTAACAAGGACACAGACTTGTGTATGTTTGTGTGTATCAGTATCTGGTCAGTGGAGGCATTGTGTGGTCGTGTATTTAGTTCCTACACTCATGGGTCAGCCAGAGTACAAGAGTCGAAGATACAACTACACGTCTGTTAGAAGCCTGAAGCCTGAACATCTTCAGTGACGTTGTAGGTGTTGGTGTCCGTTAGATGTAAGCTACAGGACTCCTGTTGTCGATTGCTGTTGATATTGTTGCCGCTCATCTCCTGTCCTGTTGCTCCTCCCCTCATTGTTGCCTTCATTCGTTGGGACCTGTGTGCTCCTGAATAACTTCGTCAGGCCCAGCTGGGCCCTGAAGGCCTTGCAGAAGATGAAATAGATGAGAGGGTCCAGACAGACGTTGAAAGCTGACACAATGATGGTCAACTCCTTCAGGTAGAACAACACCTGGCTCAATGAACATTGGCTCCTCAGGAAAATGTAGAGAGGGTAAACCAGGTGATAAGGGACAAAACAAACACAGAAGACGCTGACCAGCACCAACATGTTCCTGCGGGACTTGGCGAGCTTCTTGTTGCTGGAGGACGCTGGCTGCCTCTGCTGTGCCAGCGACAGCCTGCGGGAGGTGCTGTAGTAGAAGAAGACCAGGGAGACGAGGACGAACAGGAAGATGACAGAGGAGATGGGGTAGACAATTTTGAAAAACAGCTTGACCTCTTCACTGAACACTTTTTCACAGCTTGTTGCACTTTGAACAGAAGTCAACTCTTTGTTCTGCATAAGGAACAACAGGATGGTAAAGGTGCTCATTATGGTCAGGAGGAAAACCCAGGTTACTGTGGAGATGATGTGGGCAGGTCGCACTTTCTGCAAGATGTGAGTTCCTAAAGGATGGACGATCTTCAGATACCTGCAGAGAGGAGAGCCAGGTGTCAGATAACTGTGTGGCTGAGGACAGTAACATCTCACAGTGTCATAAACCTCCTACTATGATGAGGGATGATCTTTCCAGGTTACCATCACTATGACAGTCTCTCATCAACAGTGCAGTCCTAAAATCACTTACCAGGGAGTTCAGCAACTCACTTCACCTTCACCTATGTGACCCTAAAGCCTCACATGAGGACAGGTGGGTCAACAACTCACAGGTGTCCTTAATTACCGCTAAGCCAACAAAGCTGAACAAGCTGCTCTGCTTCTTCTTCAGTCCAGTCCTACCTGTTAGCTGCGATGTAGCCCATGAACATGATGCTGGCGTACATGTTCATATAGAAGGTGGCAACACGAAAGCTGCAGAAGACCTGGTGTATGTAGATGGAGCTGCTGACGTAGTCGGCTATTCGGATGGGGAGACAGAGGGTGATCAGGAAGTCGGCAGCTGCCAGGTTCTTCAGGTAGATGGTCATACTGCTGGTCGTCAGCTGCTGAGGTCGGCAGAAGTAAACCTTCAGGGTGAAACCATTGAGGATCAAACCAACCTACAGAGGAAACAGAGACAAGACAGGAAGTGGATTTACAACATTTACAGGATTTGATGTGACAGTTGGGGTTAGCTCTTTAAGACAGACAGAGAATGTGAACATTTGAGACTCACCACAAACATCAGACTGTAGATCACCATGAAGAAGACATGGCCTGAGGTGTCCACCTGTTCACAGGGAGTCGAATTGTTGGATACTGAGGACTGGTTGAAGGACGGTGTCACTCCCACTCCTCTAAGGTCACCCATGTTTCTGGATGTTCTGAGAGAGTTGAACCCAAACAATGATCTTTGAAATGTTATAAAACAGTTTGAACATCATCTGTCTGCATACAGGAATTGGTTAAAGCAGAAAGGGAAGTGACAGGTCATCACAGAAGCAGCAGAAATAACCTCAACATCTTCACTTAATGTAAACTAAAATAAACCACAGTTAACTGGAAGTCATCAGAGGTAGAGATTAAAATAATTACATTTTTGGTGCAGCTGCATCTACATGTCAAAATTTAGTTTAAAATGATTGTCTTAAAAATGCCACAGGTTTAGACAAATAAGTAGTAAGGAAGATGTCCTCACCTAATATGTCAAATATCTTCAAGTGCAATTTGTGGGACTAAACTGTTTCTACAAAACAACCAGTCAGTCACAAAGAACATCACATCATCAGCGAAGAAAATCACATTAAAAATACATATATTAACACCAACACCAGTGTTTTCCAAACGAGGGCAAAATACTTCTACTTCTACTGTACTTCCTCGACCAACGGTACTGTTTGTGACCACAGCAGGTAAATATAATTTCATATAGTTTTCTGTATGTGAATATTGTTGTAATTTACCGTACGTATAGGTCATAAAGTAACTGCTGTCCATTATTAGTCCAGTAAAAGTACAAAGATCAGAGTTATCTGCAGCACTCACCTCTCTGTGTGTCCGTGTGAATATGTGGTACGTGGTAAGAAATTCTTTGACTATATTCTGTACAGTGTTTGCGTAGATTGGGAGGTTCTACAAAAAGTGATGTGGTTTGAACTGCGATTTTATCAGAGCTTCCTGTCCAGGCGTTAAGAGATTAAAAATAACTGCAGTTGTCAAGAAATAATCCAGAACAGAACATAAAACAACAAATTATTTAGTTTTTGCACAAATTAAACAAACAACATGTAAATGAGCTTTTGAGCTAAATATATGATCTTTGAGTGCACAACAACCAGACAGTGACAAAGAACATCACATCATCAGTGAAGAAAATCACATTAAAAATACATATATTAACACCCACACCAGTGTTTTCCAAACAAGGGCAAAATACTTCTACTTCTACTGTACTTCCTCGACCAGTGCTACTGTTTGTAACCACAGCAGGTAAACAGACCTTAAATTTTCATCAGGTAACAAAAATCAAAATGCTACAGTTGCCAAGAAAGTCTGGATGAATGAAAATCAGTTTTGCACAGACTGAACAAACAACATGTTAAGAGCTTTTTGTTGCCTGTAAAAGAAATTTTAAAAAATGTATTTGTTATTGATCACAATAATAATAATCAGTAGTTCATGTTTTCATCATTCACACTACACTCCAGTGGTCACATGACATCATTACACTCCTGTCTATTGTAGAAGCAGTCACATGACTATGAAAAAGTTTCACGACAGTCAGATGTTTCAAGTGTGAAGGCAATCAGTACTGTATGATTGCACTACTGCATCTCTGTAACACTCTCTCATTTTCAGTTTCAGTCAGTATACTTCATTGGCATGAGTGTAACAAAGACAATGTTGCCAAAGTGTCAAATAATAATGAGATTTATTGCAATAAAGAAAAAGATATGATTCATAAAATCACAAAAACAAGAAACACTTGCTCTGTGTGTATGTATTACAGTTGTTGGCGTGTTTGTTTTTGTTACGTATTGGGGACCTTGAATACTACACACACTGAACTTCTCAGGACCAGTCGTCCTTATGGGGACCAATGACTTCTTCTAATGTGGAAAAAGGTTGTGTTCAAGATCCTGGTTAGGGTTAGTATGTGTAAGTGACAGTGTGATGTAAATTAAGGTGTGGATTGTGGTCAGGTTAGGATTTGTGTTAGGCTGTCCATGGTGAATAAAGTTAATTGAATGTCCTAACAAGGATAGCTACACAGACTTGTGTATGTTTGTGTGTATCAGTATCTGGTCAGTGGAGGCATTGTGTGGTCGTGTATTTAGTTCCTACACTCCATCACACAGTGAGTATCAGTCCTTTTAAGAGCAAAGAATTATTCAAAATTACCAAATAATTCAAACTTTTACAGAATTATAACAACAAAGAATCAATAAAGCAACATACAGTTCATATAATGTGATTATAAAAGCAAAATGAATCATTAAAATATTGAATAAACTGTATTATTTATAGACTGTGTGGTCAATGAGTGTGTACATAGTGAAATGGGTAAAGAGCCTGTGGTCACTATTTCAGCTGTCAGTGTAACACAATTTTTTGGAGATGCAACACATTATTTATAAAGTAACTTCATGCATGACACCACAGAAATGATTGGCTGCAGTTCTGCATGTTCAGAAAGATCCACATCAGGATGTGATGAGGTCGTTCAAACTGAACAGAATCTGCTGCCACCACATGTTTCAGCCAGAGTACAAGAGTCGAAGATACAACTACACGTCTGTTAGAAGCCTGAAGCCTGAACATCTTCAGTGACGTTGTAGGTGTTGGTGTCCGTTAGATGTAAGCTACAGGACTCCTGTTGTCGATTGCTGTTGATATTGTTGCCGCTCATCTCCTGTCCTGTTGCTCCTCCCCTCATTGTTGCCTTCATTCGTTGGGACCTGTGTGGTCCTGAATAACTTTGTCAGGCCCAGCTGGGCCCTGAAGGCCTTGCTGAAGATGAAATAGATGAGAGGGTCCAGACAGACGTTAAGAACTGACACCATGATGGTCAGCTCCTTCAGGTAGAACAACACCTGGCTCAATGAACATTGGCTCCTCAGGAAAGTGTAGGGAAGACGAACCAGGTGGTAAGGGACAAAACAAACACAGAAGACGCTGACCAGCACCAACATGTTCCTGCGGGACTTGGCGAGCTTCTTGTTGCTGGAGGACGCTGGCTGCCTCTGCTGTGCCAGCGACAGCCTGCGGGAGGTGCTGTAGTAGAAGAAGACCAGGGAGACGAGGACGAACAGGAAGATGACAGAGGAGATGGGGTAGACAATTTTGAAAAACAGGTTGACCTCTTCACTGAACACTTTTTCACAGCTTGTTGCACTTTGAACAGAAGTCAACTCTTTGTTCTGCATAAGGAACAACAGGATGGTAAAGGTGCTCATTATGGTCAGGAGGAAAACCCAGGTTACTGTGGAGATGATGTGGGCAGGTCGCACTTTCTGCAAGATGTGAGTTCCTAAAGGATGGACGATCTTCAGATACCTGCAGAGAGGAGAGCCAGGTGTCAGATAACTGTGTGGCTGAGGACAGTAACATCTCACAGTGTCATAAACCTCCTACTATGATGAGGGATGATCTTTCCAGGTTACCATCACTATGACAGTCTCTCATCAACAGTGCAGTCCTAAAATCACTTACCAGGGAGTTCAGCAACTCACTTCACCTTCACCTATGTGACCCTAAAGCCTCACATGAGGACAGGTGGGTCAACAACTCACAGGTGTCCTTAATTACCGCTAAGCCAACAAAGCTGAACAAGCTGCTCTGCTTCTTCTTCAGTCCAGTCCTACCTGTTAGCTGCGATGTAGCCCATGAACATGATGCTGGCGTACATGTTCATATAGAAGGTGGCAACACCAAAGCTGCAGAAGACCTGGTGTATGTAGATGGAGCTGCTGACGTAGTCGGCTATTCGGATGGGGAGACAGAGGGTGATCAGGAAGTCGGCAGCTGCCAGGTTCTTCAGGTAGATGGTCATACTGCTGGTCGTCAGCTGCTGAGGTCGGCAGAAGTAAACCTTCAGGGTGAAACCATTGAGGATCAAACCAACCTACAGAGGAAACAGAGACAAGACAGGAAGTGGATTTACAACATTTACAGGATTTGATGTGACAGTTGGGGTTAGCTCTTTAAGACAGACAGAGAATGTGAACATTTGAGACTCACCACAAACATCAGACTGTAGATCACCATGAAGAAGACATGGCCTGAGGTGTCCACCTGTTCACAGGGAGTCGAATTGTTGGATACTGAGGACTGGTTGAAGGACGGTGTCACTCCCACTCCTCTAAGGTCACCCATGTTTCTGGATGTTCTGAGAGAGTTGAACCCAAACAATGATCTTTGAAATGTTATAAAACAGTTTGAACATCATCTGTCTGCATACAGGAATTGGTTAAAGCAGAAAGGGAAGTGACAGGTCATCACAGAAGCAGCAGAAATAACCTCAACATCTTCACTTAATGTAAACTAAAATAAACCACAGTTAACTGGAAGTCATCAGAGGTAGAGATTAAAATAATTACATTTTTGGTGCAGCTGCATCTACATGTCAAAATTTAGTTTAAAATGATTGTCTTAAAAATGCCACAGGTTTAGACAAATAAGTAGTAAGGAAGATGTCCTCACCTAATATGTCAAATATCTTCAAGTGCAATTTGTGGGACTAAACTGTTTCTACAAAACAACCAGTCAGTCACAAAGAACATCACATCATCAGCGAAGAAAATCACATTAAAAATACATATATTAACACCAACACCAGTGTTTTCCAAACGAGGGCAAAATACTTCTACTTCTACTGTACTTCCTCGACCAACGGTACTGTTTGTGACCACAGCAGGTAAATATAATTTCATATAGTTTTCTGTATGTGAATATTGTTGTAATTTACCGTACGTATAGGTCATAAAGTAACTGCTGTCCATTATTAGTCCAGTAAAAGTACAAAGATCAGAGTTATCTGCAGCACTCACCTCTCTGTGTGTCCGTGTGAATATGTGGTACGTGGTAAGAAATTCTTTGACTATATTCTGTACAGTGTTTGCGTAGATTGGGAGGTTCTACAAAAAGTGATGTGGTTTGAACTGCGATTTTATCAGAGCTTCCTGTCCAGGCGTTAAGAGATTAAAAATAACTGCAGTTGTCAAGAAATAATCCAGAACAGAACATAAAACAACAAATTATTTAGTTTTTGCACAAATTAAACAAACAACATGTAAATGAGCTTTTGAGCTAAATATATGATCTTTGAGTGCACAACAACCAGACAGTGACAAAGAACATCACATCATCAGTGAAGAAAATCACATTAAAAATACATATATTAACACCCACACCAGTGTTTTCCAAACAAGGGCAAAATACTTCTACTTCTACTGTACTTCCTCGACCAGTGCTACTGTTTGTAACCACAGCAGGTAAACAGACCTTAAATTTTCATCAGGTAACAAAAATCAAAATGCTACAGTTGCCAAGAAAGTCTGGATGAATGAAAATCAGTTTTGCACAGACTGAACAAACAACATGTTAAGAGCTTTTTGTTGCCTGTAAAAGAAATTTTAAAAAATGTATTTGTTATTGATCACAATAATAATAATCAGTAGTTCATGTTTTCATCATTCACACTACACTCCAGTGGTCACATGACATCATTACACTCCTGTCTATTGTAGAAGCAGTCACATGACTATGAAAAAGTTTCACGACAGTCAGATGTTTCAAGTGTGAAGGCAATCAGTACTGTATGATTGCACTACTGCATCTCTGTAACACTCTCTCATTTTCAGTTTCAGTCAGTATACTTCATTGGCATGAGTGTAACAAAGACAATGTTGCCAAAGTGTCAAATAATAATGAGATTTATTGCAATAAAGAAAAAGATATGATTCATAAAATCACAAAAACAAGAAACACTTGCTCTGTGTGTATGTATTACAGTTGTTGGCGTGTTTGTTTTTGTTACGTATTGGGGACCTTGAATACTACACACACTGAACTTCTCAGGACCAGTCGTCCTTATGGGGACCAATGACTTCTTCTAATGTGGAAAAAGGTTGTGTTCAAGATCCTGGTTAGGGTTAGTATGTGTAAGTGACAGTGTGATGTAAATTAAGGTGTGGATTGTGGTCAGGTTAGGATTTGTGTTAGGCTGTCCATGGTGAATAAAGTTAATTGAATGTCCTAACAAGGATAGCTACACAGACTTGTGTATGTTTGTGTGTATCAGTATCTGGTCAGTGGAGGCATTGTGTGGTCGTGTATTTAGTTCCTACACTCCATCACACAGTGAGTATCAGTCCTTTTAAGAGCAAAGAATTATTCAAAATTACCAAATAATTCAAACTTTTACAGAATTATAACAACAAAGAATCAATAAAGCAACATACAGTTCATATAATGTGATTATAAAAGCAAAATGAATCATTAAAATATTGAATAAACTGTATTATTTATAGACTGTGTGGTCAATGAGTGTGTACATAGTGAAATGGGTAAAGAGCCTGTGGTCACTATTTCAGCTGTCAGTGTAACACAATTTTTTGGAGATGCAACACATTATTTATAAAGTAACTTCATGCATGACACCACAGAAATGATTGGCTGCAGTTCTGCATGTTCAGAAAGATCCACATCAGGATGTGATGAGGTCGTTCAAACTGAACAGAATCTGCTGCCACCACATGTTTCAGCCAGAGTACAAGAGTCGAAGATACAACTACACGTCTGTTAGAAGCCTGAAGCCTGAACATCTTCAGTGACGTCGTAGGTGTTGGTGTCCGTTAGATGTAAGCTACAGGACTCCTGTTGTCGATTGCTGTTGATATTGTTGCCGCTCATCTCCTGTTTGTTGCTCCTCTCCTCATTGTTGCCTTCATTCATTGGGACCTGTGTGGTCCTAAACACCTTCCTCAAGTCCAGCTGGGCCCTGAAGTCCTTGCAGAAGATGAAATAGATGAGAGGGTCCAGGCAGATGTTGAGAGTCGACACCATGATGGTCAACTCACTCATGTAGAAGAACACCTGGCTCAATGAGTCTTGCTTCTTCATGAAAGTGTAGGAAAGTCGAACCAGGTGGTAAGGGACAAAGCAAACACAGAAGACGCTGACCAGCACCAACATGTTCCTGCGGGACTTGGCGAGCTTCTTGTTGCTGGAGGACGCTGGCTGCCTCTGCTGTGCCAGCGACAGCCTGCGGGAGGTGCTGTAGTAGAAGAAGACCAGGGAGGCGAGGATGAGCGAGAAGATGGCAACAGAGCCAATGTGGACGAGTTTGTAGAACAGGTTGACCTGGTCACTGTACAGGTCTTCACAGCTCCTTGTGTTGGGAACAAAAGTTAATTCTTTTTTCTGTGTGAGGAACAACAGGATGATGTAGGCGCCCGTCATGGTCAGGAGGAAAACCCAGGTTACTGTGGAGATGATGTGGGCAGTTCGTACTTTCCCTAAGATGTGAGTTCCTAAAGGATGGACGATCTTCAGATACCTGCAGAGAGGAGAGCCAGGTGTCAGTAAATTAATCAGCACTGGCATCAGATAACTGTGTGGCTCTCTCTGTAGTAGTACTGCATATTTAAATGTTTTGGTGGCATCTCAGCATGCCGAACTGCCAACAGTCAAACACACCAGGCTTAACTTCACCACCACTATCTGTATACAGCTTGTAGATGTAGCTGCAGGAGTGGGCCCTCCTCTTCACAAAGACAATATCGTCCTACCTGTTAGCTGCAATGTAGCCCATGAACAGGATGCTGGCGTACATGTTCATATAGAAGGTGGAGGTACCAAAGCTGCAGAAGACCTGGTGTATGTAGATGGAGCTGCTGACGTAGTCGGCTATTCGGATGGGGAGACAGAGGCTGATCAGGAAGTCGGCAGCTGCCAGGTTCTTCAGGTAGATGGTCATACTGCTGGTCGTCAGCTGCTGAGGTCGGCAGAAGTAAACCTTCAGGGTGAAACCATTGAGGATCAAACCAACCTACAGAGGAAACAGAGACAAGACAGGAAGTGGATTTACAACATTTACAGGATTTGATGTGACAGTTGGGGTTAGCTCTTTAAGACAGACAGAGAATGTGAACATTTGAGACTCACCACAAACATCAGACTGTAGATCACCATGAAGAAGACATGGCCTGAGGTGTCCACCTGTTCACAGGGAGTCGAATTGTTGGATACTGAGGACTGGTTGAAGGACGGGGTCACTCCCACTCCTCTAAGGTCACCCATGTTTCTGGATGTTCTGAGAGAGTTGAACCCAAACAATGATCTTTGAAATGTTAGAAAACAGTTTGAACATCATCTGTCTGCATACAGGAATTAGTTAAAGCAGAAAGGGAAGTGACAGACCACAGCAGCAGCAGCAGAGAAAACCTCAACATGGACAGTAAATATACACTGAAATACAGCACAGAGTCAAGCTGTCTGAAGTTGACATCTCACAAGCCTCGTATTGAACCAGGGCTCAGAATCAGCTCCAGTGAACTGGTCTACAACTGGTCTGAAGGCTGTTAACTGGAACTGATTCCCCACATCTCAAAGATCAGCAGTAAAGGTACATACATATTCCCAGCTTCATGTGTTTGAAGAACCAGTAACAAAAGTTTACATGTATTATCAGTTTCATGTCTTTAAAATAAAAAATATTTTCAGCTTTTCTGGTTGCGCCTGTGGTCAACAGCAGTTATTTCCCAGGACTGAGCTAATGATCATCAGAGCAATTATTTTAAACTTATATTTATACACTCTCCAGGAGTTCTAGTTCACATGTAGTTCACAGCCAAGTTGTGTTCTTACATGCTGAATTTGAACTTCCATAAACAAAATATGCAATTAAAAAAAATAATTAATTCAAAATAAAAAAGAATTCAAATGAAATCAATACAAATGAAACACAAACTTGTTTTTAAGAATTTTGATGTCTGCATCAAATATCTTAAATATTTTATCTTTGAGTGCACTTTGACTAGCTGTTGTGTACCTTTTTCCGACAGTCATAAAATATATTACATCATCATTAAAAAAACAAATATCTTTAAAATACATGTCTCATCACAGATAGCAGTGTTTTCCAACCGAGTGCTTCAGCAAAGTACTTCTACTTTACTTCCTGACCCAATGCTACTGTAACCACAGATCAGTTAACAAACAACGTACAAAAAGCAATAAAAACTCTTATATGTGTAATTATTGTTGTAATTTACAGTACTCAGCTCACACAATAGCTCATGTCTAATATTATTGCAGTAAAAGTACAAAGAACAGAGTTATCTGCAGCACTCACCTCTCTGTCTGTGTGTCCGTGTGAAATGTTGTGGTTTAAAAATGTCTTACTTTCTTTTATGCAGCGTTTATGTGGAGGGGGAGCGTCTGCAGAAATAATGATGCGGTTATAACTGTTTTTTTTTTCATCCTTCGAGCAACACTGAGAGAACCAGAAGAGGAAATGTGCTGCAAAACCAAAAGTAGGACCTAAAAGAGGCTAAAAATAACTATTATAGTACCATGTTAGCACTACAGGATCTCTGTTGACAGTCAATGACTCACAGGTGACCTTGACAACCCACAGCTGTCCTCCACATCTACAGCAGTACTGTATCATAGCACTGTATCATCACTATGTAATAGTACTACATCAGTACTGAATGAAGTTGTAAACCCCCTGTAAAATCTTCCATCTCTAACCCACCGATTGTGACTCTGTCAATTTCAATTCCGGTCAGTATAATTCATCTGCAGGAGTGTAACAACGACAACATTGTCAAAGTGTGAAGTAATAATGAGATTTTTTAGGAAAAGAACAATGTACAATCCATAAAATCAAGGGAAAAGAACAAAACAATGAACACTTGCTCTGTATGTGGGTTTGTAAAAGACTGTGGAAGTGAGTGTGTTTTTGTTACCTAAAGGGGACCTTCAGTTTTAGAGAAAATGAGCTTGTCAGGACCCGTAGTCCTTATGGGGACCAAAGACTTCTCCCAATGTGGAACAAAAGGGGCCATGTCTGACATCCTGATGAGGGTTAGTAAGTGTAAGTTAAGGTGTGAGGTAATGCGTGAACTGAGGTTACACTCTTTTGGCCAAACTGCAGGACTGATGCGTTTCAATTCCATCCATTTGAATTACATATGTTTAATATAAATTAACTAACAAACTTAATGTGAAGCAAGTAATACGATTCATGTAATAATAGTAATACTTCCACTACACAGCAGTATTAGTAGTAGCCAGGTTCATGCATTCAATATTAATGAAGCCAACAGTGAAAATGAATGAAGTCATTTAGAGTTTGAGTATTGTTACATAAATCCTGTTACTTACTTCACATTAAGTTTGTTAGTTTATTAAAAGCATGTAATTCAAATGGATGGAGCTTTTCTATATAATTGAAATGCAAAGTCAAGAGTATTAATAAGTCCATGCCCTGGAATGATTGTGGTACAGGTAAACTCCAGAAAAGAGTTGATATTGTGTTGTATTGGGCGTTGGTGTCTGCTAGCCTGAAGCTACAGAAGAACTTTCTGCTTCAATGTCCTCCTGTTGATTTTGACAGCACTCGTCTGCTCGTCGCTGTTCATCCTTGTTGTTTCCTTCATTCATTGGGACCTGTGTGGTCCTGAACAACTTCCTCGAGCCCAGCTGGGCCCTGAAGGCCTTGCAGAAGATGAAATAGATGAGAGGGTCCAGACAGACGTTGAAAGCTGACACCATGATGGTCAACTCCTTCAGGTAGAACAACACCTGGCTCAATGAACATTGGCTCCTCAGGAAAGTGTGGGGAAGACGAACCAGGTGATAAGGGACAAAACAAACACAGAAGACGCTGACCAGCACCAACATGTTCCTGCGGGACTTGGCGAGCTTCTTGTTGCTGGAGGACGCTGGCTGCCTCTGCTGTGCCAGCGACAGCCTGCGGGAGGTGCTGTAGTAGAAGAAGACCAGGGAGGCGAGGACGAACAGGAAGATGGCAGCACAGCCAAAGTGAGCGATTTTGTTGAACAGACTGAACTGGTCACTGTACAGGTCTTTACAGGTCCTTATGTTGTGAACAGAAGTCAATTCTTTGTTCTGCATGAGGAACAACAGGATATTGGTGGTAATCGTCATGGCCAAGAGGAAAACCCAGGTTACTGTGGAGATGATGTGGGCAGGTCGCACTTTCTGCAAGATGTGAGTTCCTAAAGGATGGACGATCTTCAGATACCTGCAGAGAGGAGAGCCAGGTGTCAGATAACTGTGTGGCTGAGGACAGTAACATCTGACAGATAGTGTCATAAACCTCCTACTATGATGAGGGATGATCTTTCCAGGTTACCATCACTATGACAGTCTGTCATCCACAGTGCAGTCCTTACCCCTAAAACACACTACATACGTTTCAATGTTAGTCAGCGTGTCAAGTCAAACAGTCTCCGTCCCGCTGCGTCACGGCTCCGGAACGACTGCAGCGTCCGGCAGCCCTCCGCAACACATGCAGAGCTTCTATTGTTCATGGACGCCAGAGCACGGAGCATAAATTCAGCACAGACAAATACAAAATAAAACCCTGTTGATTTTCAAAATAAATTACTCCGTGATCGAGTTTCATTACAAGAACACGTCATAATAGGTGGGGGCGACCTGAAATCAACGGGGTTTTCAGGCGTCTTTTCACCCCGTCGACCCCATGGATGAGGAGAAGTTGATTCTGGAGGTCCAAAATCAACCTGTCACTGATGACACCTCACATCCTTTTTATACACCAGAAAAAAGATACAGCATGGAATGCCATTGCAGGAGTCAAAGCGTGAATTTGTGAGATTGCGTGTGTTCTCTCGGTGTCCGGCAGAGACGCACCCGTGTGCATCACAAACGGATTATGTGTGAGTTGGCGG
The DNA here is from genome assembly GCF_000972845.2 of Larimichthys crocea. Lineage (NCBI taxonomy): Eukaryota > Metazoa > Chordata > Actinopteri > Sciaenidae > Larimichthys > Larimichthys crocea. Next base: position 28,728,105 of record NC_040017.1, read on the forward strand.
ATGGCGGAGTACGCAGCCGTTCGGCATGCAGCGTGTTTTAGGTGTAAAATCACTTACCAGGGAGTTCAGCAACTCACCTCACCTATGCTACCTTAATGACTCACATGAGGACAGGTGGGTCAACAACTCACAGCTTCTTCTTCAGTCCAGTCCTACCTGTTAGCTGCGATGTAGCCCATGAACATGATGCTGGCGTACATGTTCATATAGAAGGTGGCAACACCAAAGCTGCAGAAGACCTGGTGTATGTAGATGGAGCTGCTGACGTAGTCGGCTATTCGGATGGGGAGACAGAGGATGATCAGGAAGTCGGCAGCTGCCAGGTTCTTCAGGTAGATGGTCATACTGCTGGTCGTCAGCTGCTGAGGTCGGCAGAAGTAAACCTTCAGGGTGAAACCATTGAGGATCAAACCAACCTACAGAGGAAACAGAGACAAGACAGGAAGTGGATTTACAACGTTTACAGGATTTGATGTGACAGTTGGGGTTAGCTCTTTAAGACAGACAGAGAATGTGAACATTTGAGACTCACCACAAACATCAGACTGTAGATCACCATGAAGAAGACATGGCCTGAGGTGTCCACCTGTTCACAGGGAGTCGAATTGTTGGATACTGAGGACTGGTTGAAGGACGGGGTCACTCCCACTCCTCTAAGGTCACCCATGTTTCTGGATGTTCTGAGAGAGTTGAACCCAAACAATGATCTTTGAAATGTTAGAAAACAGTTTGAACATCATCTGTCTGCATACAGGAATTAGTTAAAGCTGAAAGGGAAGTGAAAGATCGTCACAGCAGCAGCAGAAATAATCTCAACATCTACACTTAATGTAGACTAAAATAAACCACAGTTATCTAGAAGTCATCAGAGGTAGATGTGACATTTTGCAATACTCAGGGCTCAGAATCAGCCCCAGGAAATGTAAAACTGGTCCAAAGGCTTCTAACTGGAGCTGACCCAACCCAAACATCCCTACAACGGGTCACCAGATGAATCTGAGAGGAGAGAAAGAAAGTACTAAAATGTTCTGGGGTTGTTTGTTTTTTAACTTCATCTGGCCTCTAAAATGATTGATTGATAAAACTGCATCTACATGTCAAAATTTAGTTTAAAATGATTGTCTTTAAAATGCCACAGGTTTAGACAAATAAGTACAGGAATTGGTTAAAGCTGAAAAGGAAGTGACAGATTACACAACAGCAGCAGAAATAATCTCAACATGTTCTCTAAATGTACTCTGAAATACACCACAGGTCAGTGATTTTCTTCACTGATTAGCTGTCTAAAGCTGACATGTCACAAGATGTGATGAACCACAACTCAGAATCAGCCCCAGTAAACTGGTCTACAACTGATACAAAGGCTCATAACTGCATCCCTACAACATCAGATAATCATAAGAGAAAGACAATGTCCTATCACTCACATTTTTTGTGTAGTATTTTTCCCTAAACTTTTCTTTTTAACCTCATCTCGGTTCTTAAAATTATTAAAATTACATGAGAGGTTTCAAAAGATTCCTTTTTTTTGGTATAATTCAAATATCTTAAATATCTTGAAGTGCACTTTGTTGAATAAACAAATATCCAGCCACTCACAAAGAACATCACATCATCAGTAAAGAAAATCACTTTAAAAATACATACATTAACACCCACACCAGTGTTTCCAACTGAGAAAGTACTTCCTTAATCACGACTACCGTTTGTAACCTTTTGTACAGTTTGTAAGCACAGCAGGTAAAAAGACTTTAGATTCATCAGTTAACAAACAAAAATGCAGAATTCTATAAAAACTCTTAATACATGTAAATATTGTTAACTGCTGTATACGTGTAGCAAAAGGATAAAGTTATCTGCAGCACTCACCTCTTTTAACGCCTAGACTGCTTTCAGCAGCAGGAAGCTCTGATAAAATCGCAGTTCAAACCACATCACTTTTTGTAGAACCTCCCAATCTACGCAAACACTGTACAGAATATAGTCAAAGAATTTCTTACCACGTACCACATATTCACACGGACACACAGAGAGGTGAGTGCTGCAGATAACTCTGATCTTTGTACTTTTACTGGACTAATAATGGACAGCAGTTACTTTATGACCTATACATACGGTAAATTACAACAATATTCACATACAGAAAACTATATGAAATTATATTTACCTGCTGTGGTCACAAACAGTACCGTTGGTCGAGGAAGTACAGTAGAAGTAGAAGTATTTTGCCCTCGTTTGGAAAACACTGGTGTTGGTGTTAATATATGTATTTTTAATGTGATTTTCTTCGCTGATGATGTGATGTTCTTTGTGACTGACTGGTTGTTTTGTAGAAACAGTTTAGTCCAACAAATTGCACTTGAAGATATTTGACATATTAGGTGAGGACATCTTCCTTACTACTTACTTGTCTAAACCTGTGGCATTTTTAAGACAATCATTTAAAACTAAATTTTGACATGTAGATGCAGCTGCACCAAAAATGTAATTATTTTAATCATATTAGAGGCCAGATAAAGAAACAAACAACCCCAGAACATTTTGGTAAAAAAAAAAACAAAGATGTGAGTACAAGTACTTTCTTTCTCTCCTCTCAGATTCATCTGGTGACCCGTTGTAGGGATGTTTGGGTTGGGTCAGCTCCAGTTAGAAGCCTTTGGACCAGTTTTACATTTCCTGGGGCTGATTCTGAGCCCTGAGTATTGCGACATGTCACATCTACCTCTGATGACTTCCAGTTAACTGTGGTTTATTTTAGTCTACATTAAGTAAACATGTTGAGGTTACTTCTGCTGCTGCTGTGATGATCTGTCACTTCCCTTTCAGCTTTAACCAATTCCTGTATGCAGACAGATGATGTTCAAACTGTTTTCTAACATTTCAAAGATCATTGTTTGGGTTCAACTCTCTCAGAACATCCAGAAACATGGGTGACCTTAGAGGAGTGGGAGTGACCCCGTCCTTCAACCAGTCCTCAGTATCCAACAATTCGACTCCCTGTGAACAGGTGGACACCTCAGGCCATGTCTTCTTCATGGTGATCTACAGTCTGATGTTTGTGGTGAGTCTCAAATGTTCACATTCTCTGTCTGTCTTAAAGAGCTAACCCCAACTGTCACATCAAATCCTGTAAATGTTGTAAATCCACTTCCTGTCTTGTCTCTGTTTCCTCTGTAGGTTGGTTTGATCCTCAATGGTTTCACCCTGAAGGTTTACTTCTGCCGACCTCAGCAGCTGACGACCAGCAGTATGACCATCTACCTGAAGAACCTGGCAGCTGCCGACTTCCTGATCAGCCTCTGTCTCCCCATCCGAATCATGTACTATGCCAGCAGCTCCATCTACATACACCAGGTCTACTGCAGCTTTGGTGCTGCCACATTCTTTATGAACATGTACGCCAGCATCATGTTCATGGGCTACATCGCAGCTAACAGGTAGGACTGGACTAGAGCTAAGGCAGAGCAGCTTGTTCAGCTTTTGGGGCTTCTCCAGTTCTAACTACTGGAGAGTTAATTATTTCTGTGGAGTCGTTGATGCCTTTAGAGGCATGTGACTCATGGACACACCCCTCAATCCAGTTAGCTATTGAGTTCACCTGGGTAAAGGTGTGGATGGGGGCTGTTGAGGACACCTGTGGGTCATTTAATCACCCTGCCTCATTTGAGTCTTTAGGGTGTAGACTGTCATAGTGATGGTAACCTAGAAAGATCATCCCTCATCATAGAAGAAGGTTTGTTGCTGAAGATGATTCCAGTGCTGATTCATTTACTGACACCTGGCTCTCCTCTCTGCAGGTATCTGAAGATTGTCTATCCTTCAAGAACTCACATCTTGGGGAAAGTGCGACCTGCCCACATCATCTCCACAGTAACCTGGGTTTTCCTCTTGACCATGACGGGCGCCTACATCATCCTGTTGTTCCTTATGCAGAACAAAGCAACGACTTCTGTCCCCGACACAAGGACCTGTGAAGACCTGTACAGTGGCCAGTTCAGTCTGTTCCACAAAATGGCCCAGTTCTGCTGTGTTGTCATCTTCCTGTTTGTCCTCGTCTCCCTGGTCTTCTTCTACTACAGCACCTCCCGCAGGCTGTCGCTGGCACAGCAGAGGCAGCCAGCGTCCTCCAGCAACAAGAAGCTCGCCAAGTCCCGCAGGAACATGTTGGTGCTGGTCAGCGTCTTCTGTGTTTGTTTTGTCCCTTACCACCTGGCTCGCCTTCCCTATGTTTTCTTGTGGAGCCAATATTCATTGAGCCAGGTGTTGTTCTACCTGAAGGAGCTGACCATCATTGTGTCAGCTCTTAACGTCTGCCTGGACCCTCTCATCTATTTCATCTTCAGCAAGGCCTTCAGGGCCCAGCTGGGCTTGACAAAGTTATTCAGGACCACACAGGTCCCAATGAATGAAGGAAACCATGAGGGTGAACAACAACGACAGGCAGATGAGTGCCGTCATAATCAACAGGAGGACATTGAAGCAGAAAGTTCTTCTGTAGCTTCAGGCTAGCAGACACCAACGCCCATGACTTCAACAAAAAAACAACAACACAATAACCCTGTACCAAAATCATTCCAGGGCATGGACAAATTTTGACTTCTTCAACTATGAAAATAAATTGTCTTGTCTTCAATTATCTAGTTTTATCTCGACTCTTAATATTCACATAAAGGTAGTGAATGGAAACAAACATTCATTCACATCTTGAGTAACCCTAAATTAATTTAAAACTTACAGCACATTTAATGGCAACACATCTAATAAAGGATGAAGATCCATCCATCCAATTTCTGTAACTGCTTACCCTCATCAGGGCCTGAAGCTTAGAGCAGGGTTACACCCACAAGTCTCCGGTCATCACAGAGCACATAGAAACCTACGGACAATTGAGAGTCACCAATAAGCAAATAAGTGCATGTCTTTGGGCTGACGGAGGAAGCCTGAGTCCCCGGAGAGAACATGCAAACTTGACACTTTGCACAGCTATCCCTATTAGGACATTCAATAACCTTCACTCATTGTGGATGGCCTAATCGAAAACCTTACCCTAACCATAACGATAACCAATTCACACCATAGGTTACCTTACACCATAACCTTCACCTGGAATTTTCCACATTAAGAGCAGTCTTTGGTTCCCACAAAGACTACAGGTCCTGTCAACATCAGTGTTGATACGTGTGAATTCACTTTTTTTAGCCCCCAGTTTTGGTTTTCCATCGCATTTCCTGTTTTGGTTCAGTCTCATTGTTGCCAACAGCAGACACCTCTGATACATCCAAAGTTATAACGACATTTTCACACGGACTCTCAGACAGAGAGGTGAGTGCTGCAGATAATCAGACAGATAGCAGGTAAATCTTTGTACTTTCACTGCACTAATATGAGACATCAGTTATTTATATGAGCTGTAATAAAAACAATGTTCATATTAATATCAGAGTTTTTATAGCATTTTGGTTTTATGTGGTTACAAGAAGTAGAAGTACTTTGTCCAAACACGGGTATGGGTAACAAGATTGAAAATGAAAAATCAAAATTTTGTGTTTTGTCTTTGGTTTTATAAAACAACCTGACCTTGTATTGTCACTGTGTTTAAGCTAAACTACTCATTTATGGATAACTTAACTTCAGTGATTAAAGAACCTGCATTTACCAACTAATACCTCCTGACTCTCACTTAGATCTTTATTTAAATCAACTAAATCTGTTTATAATTGTGATTTAGTGTACAACATTTTAAACCTTTTATAATAAAATTATGTTGACACAGTACTCGTGGATAGGTGTAAAAACATAAGCTGTGGGGTATTTGTTTCTTGGCATAAAATAAATGTTCTCACAGTCATCCTCAGTGATGGGAACCAACTGCAGTTGACCACAAGCTCAACCAGCAAAGCCGAAAAAGTTTCAAACTCTAACCCATTAACTGAAAATACATGTACCTTGAAAAAAACCATCTTGTGACCAAAGACATTTGGGTTGAGAATCAGTTCTAGTTAGCGGCTTTTAGACCAGTATCCTGGGGCAGATCCATTGATCTAGCTGTCCGTGTACATGTTGCTGTGATGTTGTGTCACTTCCCTTTCAGCTTTAACTAATTCCTGTATGCAGACAGACGATGTTCAAACTGTTTTCTAACATTTCAAAGATCATTGTTTGGGTTCAACTCTCTCAGAACATCCAGAAACATGGGTGACCTTAGAGGAGTGGGAGTGACCCCGTCCTTCAACCAGTCCTCAGTATCCAACAATTCGACTCCCTGTGAACAGGTGGACACCTCAGGCCATGTCTTCTTCATGGTGATCTACAGTCTGATGTTTGTGGTGAGTCTCAAATGTTCACATTCTCTGTCTGTCTTAAAGAGCTAACCCCAACTGTCACATCAAATCCTGTAAATGTTGTAAATCCACTTCCTGTCTTGTCTCTGTTTCCTCTGTAGGTTGGTTTGATCCTCAATGGTTTCACCCTGAAGGTTTACTTCTGCCGACCTCAGCAGCTGACGACCAGCAGTATGACCATCTACCTGAAGAACCTGGCAGCTGCCGACTTACTTATCAGTCTTTGTCTCCCCATCCGAATCATGTACTATGCCAGCCGCTCTGTCCCCATCTTCCAGGTCTTCTGCAGCTTTGGTACCTCCGCCTTCTTTATGAACATGTATGCCAGCATCCTGTTCATGGGCTACATCGCAGCTAACAGGTAGGACTGGACTGGAGCTAAAGCAGGGCAGCTTGTTATTAGTTTTTAATAAGTTCATTGTGATTGTGCAAGTTTTTATTTGACGTCTTTGTGAACACTGGTCTGGTGCCAGTGTTGGTTACGATTCATTTACTGACGCCTGGCTCTCCTCTCTGCAGGTATCTGAAGATCGTCCATCCTTTAGGAACTCACATCTTAGGGAAAGTGCGACCTGCCCACATCATCTCCACAGTAACCTGGGTTTTCCTCCTGACCATAATGAGCACCTTCATCATCCTGTTGTTCCTCACACAAAACTTGACTTCTGTTACCAACAGAAGGACCTGTGAAGACCTGTACAGTGACCAGGTCAACCTGTTCTACAAAATTGTCCAGTTCGGCTGTGTTGTCATCTTCCTGTTTGTCCTCGCCTCCCTGGTCTTCTTCTACTACAGCACCTCCCGCAGGCTGTCGCTGGCACAGCAGAGGCAGCCAGCGTCCTCCAGCAACAAGAAGCTCGCCAAGTCCCGCAGGAACATGTTGGTGCTGGTCAGCGTCTTCTGTGTTTGCTTTGTCCCTTACCACCTGGTTCGTCTTCCCTATGTTTTCTTGAGGCGCCAGTGTTCACATAGCCAGGTGTTCTTCTACCTGAAGGAGCTGACCATCATTGTGTCAACTCTTAACGTCTGCCTGGACCCTCTCATCTATTTCATCTTCAGCAAGGCCTTCAGGGCCCAGCTGGGCTTGAGGAAGTTGTTCAGGACCACACAGGTCCCAATGAATGAAGGAAACAACGAGGATGAACAGCGACGTGCAGACGAGTGCTGTCAAAATCAACAGGAGGACATTGAAGCAGAAAGTTCTTCTGTAGCTTCAGGCTAGCAGACACCAACGCCCAATACAACACAATATCAACTCTTTTCTGGAGTTTACCTGTACCACAATCATTCCAGGGCATGGACTTATTAATACTATTGACTTTAAAAACATGGATTACAAAAAATACTTATGTTCAATGTATTTGTCTTTTCTCATGTATCATATCACAGTAGTGGATCATTCACATCTTCTTTTGCCACACCCTGCCACAGTCTTTACAAACAAAGTGTTCATTGTTTTTCATTTCATGAAAAATCTCATTATAACTTCACCGATTGGAAATATTGTCTTTAATATTATCAGTACTGATGTAGTTGTTGAGGTCACCTGTGGGTCGTTGACTCAGCTTGTCTTCATATCGTCGTTTGGGTGTCATGGGCGTAGATCAGGGGTCATCAACTACATTTGTCCACGGCCAGAATTTTTCTCAGCAGACACCATCAGGGCCAGATGCTCTTGTAAAATAAAATGAAATAAATATTGTATACTCATTAATATATTATTATTTCATATGGTTGATGTTTTATATAATCAGTCTTTGAATACTGAAATCACGTTTAAGTAAAATATTCAATATCTCCCAACTGCTTGGGTATCTCTATCATAAAGTGCTGGTGTAGTACTTTCATATATTACTGATATATACTGTTATAAAGTTATTTATAGCCTCTTTAGCACATTTCCTGTTCTGGTTCAGTGTCAGAGGTTCAGTTGTAACCGCATCATTTTTCTCTGCAGATCCTCCCCCTCCACATAAAAGCTGTTTAGAATATAGTCAAACAATTCTTAACCACATATTCACACGGACACACAGACAGAGGTAAGTGCTGCAGATAACTCTTTGTACTTTCACTGCATCAGTTCTTTGTATGAGCTGTAAGTACGGTAAATTACAACAATGTTCACATACATAAGAGCTTTTGTAGCATATTGTATTTTTATGCGTTAACTGCTAACTGGAATTTAAATTCTATTTCACTGCTGTGATCACAAACAGTAGCATTGGTGCATTGTAGCATTGCCCAAGCCCTAGTTTGGAAAACATTTCATATGTGTGATAATATATGTATTTTGATTGTGATTTTCTTTGCTGATGATGTGATATTCTTCATGACTGCAGAAACAGTTCATTCCCACAGAGTGCACTTTGAAGATTAACATTTAAGTCTTTGTTTAGTTTTTGTTGATTTCATTATTGTTGTTTTTATATTTGATTTATTTTTAGTTTCAATCGTTGCCTTTCTTTTTTATTGTCTTCTTTTTTATTATTTTGATTGCATATGTAATTCTTTGAGTTTCTTAGTCAGCATCTGAGAACACAACTGATCTGAAAAATTAGGGGGAAAAAACTCTGAAACCAAAATTGAGTAGAAGGACTATTTCTTTCTCTCCTCTCAGATTTATCTTCTGTCCACTTATAAGGATATTTAAATTGGTAATCAGTCAATAATCCAGTTTAGGTTTAGGTTTTCTCTGCTGCTGCTGCTGTGGTCTGTCACTTCCCTTCCAGCTTTAACTAATTCCTGTATGCAGACAGATGATGTTCAAACTGTTTTCTAACATTTCAAAGATCATTGTTTGGGTTCAACTCTCTCAGAACATCCAGAAACATGGGTGACCTTAGAGGAGTGGGAGTGACCCCGTCCTTCAACCAGTCCTCAGTATCCAACAATTCGACTCCCTGTGAACAGGTGGACACCTCAGGCCATGTCTTCTTCATGGTGATCTACAGTCTGATGTTTGTGGTGAGTCTCAAATGTTCACATTCTCTGTCTGTCTTAAAGAGCTAACCCCAACTGTCACATCAAATCCTGTAAATGTTGTAAATCCACTTCCTGTCTTGTCTCTGTTTCCTCTGTAGGTTGGTTTGATCCTCAATGGTTTCACCCTGAAGGTTTACTTCTGCCGACCTCAGCAGCTGACGACCAGCAGCATGACCATCTACCTGAAGAACCTGGCAGCTGCCGACTTCCTGACAAGCCTTAGTCTGCCCAATCGAATCATGACCTATGCCAGCAGCTCTGTCCCCATCTTCCAGATCTTCTGCAGCTTTGGTGCCTCCGCCTTCTGTATGAACATGTACGCCAGCATCCTGTTCATGGGCTACATCGCAGCTAACAGGTAGGACGATATTGTCTTCGTGGAGAGGAGGGCCCACTCCTGCAGCTACATCTACGAGCCACAGACTTGTCTGGTGCCGTCCACCAAAATAACCCTACGTCATATTGAAACTTCTCCAGACAAACTAAACCTACTTTTGATCCTTTCTGTACCAAGATGTTGAAAAAAAGACACTATTTGCATAATTTTGCACACAGCAATGCAGTGTTTTTCAATTTAATGTGACCTCTGATTGGCCCATAGATTGTTACATTTCATATATTGCATATACCTCTCTGCAGGTATCTGAAGATCGTTCATCCTTTAGGAACTCACAGCTTGGGAAAAGTGCGACCTGCCCACATCATCTCCACAGTAACCTGGGTTTTCCTCTTGACCACGGTGAGCACCTTCATCATCCTGTTGTTGCTCACGCAGAACAAAGAATTGACTTCTGTCCCCGACACAAGGACCTGTGAAGACCTGTACAGTGACCAGTTCAGCCTGTTCTACAAAATTGTCCAGTTTGGTTGTGTTGCCATCTTCCTGTTTGTCCTCGTCTCCCTGGTCTTCTTCTACTACAGCACCTCCCGCAGGCTGTCGCTGGCACAGCAGAGGCAGCCAGCGTCCTCCAGCAACAAGAAGCTCGCCAAGTCCCGCAGGAACATGTTGGTGCTGGTCAGCGTCTTCTGTGTTTGTTTTGTCCCTTACCACCTGGCTCGCCTTCCCTATGTTTTCTTGAGTAGCCAATGTTCACATAGCCGGACGTTCTTCTACATGAGTGAGTTGACCATCATGGTGTCAGCTCTCAACGTCTGCCTGGACCCTCTCATCTATTTCATCTTCAGCAAGGACTTCAGGGCCCAGCTGGGCCTTACGAAGTTATTCAGGACCACACAGGTCCCAATAAATGAAGGAAACAATGAGGGGAGGAGCAACAGGACAGGAGATGAGCAGCAACAAAATCAACAGCAATCGACAACAGGCGTTCTGTAATGGACACCTTCACTGAAGATGTTCAGGCTTCTAACAGACGTGTAGTTGTATCTTTGACTCTTGTACTTTAGCTGACCCATGTGGGGGCAGCAGATTTAGTTTGAAGGACGTCATCACATCATGATCGTGCAGAGGTGCAGCCAATCATTTCTGTTTTTTCCGAAAAGAAGGAAATGTGTGGTGCCATGCTGTTACTATATTAATAATGTGTTGCATCTGCAAAATAGGTGTTGCATTGGTGACCACAGGCTCTTTCAGTTCTCGTCTGTTTGCACTGCTAACACACAAACAAAACACCTATTATTTAATTAATTATATATATATATATATATTATATATATCAGAAACCTGAAAGATGTACCACCCTCTACAGACTCAGCTCGCAAACAGCCCCAATAAATACGTAAGTATTATATGATCTGAAGCTTAAGAGTCTACATGACTTCACGTGTGCCACAAAACCAAATCAGCTGAATTGACCAGAAATGTTTGATAGTCACAACAGTAACGTGACTGCAGCAGAGTCAGGTCTCGCACGTTTGATGCCCCATCATCAAAGTCCACTTTCACTTCCACATCAGGATTCTTTTTCCTGTCTTTCTTGTGTCTCTTGTCTCTCTCCTTTAAATCCTCGACAATAAATAAAACAAAACAACGTGTATCCTACGTGTTTTTAATATATAATGTCATTTATTTACAGTATTTTTACATTATTCTGCATATATATTATACATTTATTTTCATCAAACTTTAAAATATCACATTATAACACTGACTTGATCACAAAAGAATTAGAAACGCTGTCATTGTGAATATTAACTTAAATGATTTATATCCCGAAAAACGTCAGTGCCAACTTATCACTTTGTATTATTTACACGAACTCAAAATTTTAAAAAAATGCTTTAGCCTGAAGCTTGCTTAGCCTTCAGAGGTTTGTCGCTGTGTTCACTGTTAGACTGGACACTGCCGGTTCAGAGGGTTCTGCGCTGTGTCCACTGTTGACTGGACACTGCTGGTTCTGAGGTTCTGTCGCTGTGTTCACTGTTAGACTGGCACTGCTGGTTTGAGGTTCTGTCGCTGTGTCCATGTTAGACTGACACTGCTGGTCAGAGGTCTGTCGGTGTTCACGGTTAGACTGGACACTGCTGGTTCAGAGGTTCTGTCGCCGTGTTCACTGTTAGACTGGACACTGCTGGTTCTGAGGTTCTGTCGCCGTGTCCACTGTTAGACTGGACACTGTTGGTTCGGAGGTTCTGTCGCTGTGTTCACTGTTTAGACTGGACACTGCCGGTTTCAGAGGTTCTGTCGCTGTGTTCACTGTTAGAATGGACACTGCGGTTCAGAGGTTTCTGTCGCTGTGTTCACTGTTAGACTGGAACTGCCGGTTCCGCGGTTCTGTCGCCGTGTTCACTGTTAGACTGGACACTGCCGGTTCAGAGGTTCTGTCGCTGTGTTCACTGTTAGACTGGACACTGCCGGTTCAGAGGTTCTGTCGCTGTGTTCACTGTTAGACTGGACACTGCCGGTTCAGAGGTTCTGTCGCTGTGTTCACTGTTAGACTGGACACTGCTGGTTTGGAAGTCATTATCAGGCCCCCAGTCCAGCCAAGTAGCACTAGCTGCAGTTCTTAGCGGTGGCAGTGCAATCACTAGTAGCTACTGTAAGCACCAATCAGTACCCACTAAAAGTCCCTCCCTATCTGACGATTTTTACAGGAAACAATTCAAACTTAAGACACCACTTCCTGTTTCAATGGGACTTTAAGGTCTGTTCGTGGCTAGTTGTTTGGTCCTCTCTCATTTACTTGTCTTCTCTCCTTTCCCCCTAAATGTTGCTCAGACTCTGGGCGGTGGTCAGGGATCTCCTCGCCCCTCTTCCCGACAGTTTTCTCAGCAGCGACTCTCTGAAGATTCGGCACATCAGGAAGTAGATGATGGGGTCGAGGCAGACATTGAGCGCTGACAGGAAGAGCGTCCCCTCCTTCAGCTGGAACAGCAGGAAGCGGGTGTGCTCGCTAAAGTCTGATGCCGGCATCTGGCTCAGAGTGTACGGCACGCGGCACACATGGTAGGGCACGAAGCAGATGAAGAACACGGCCAGGATGCTGAAGATGCTGCGGTTTGACTTGCGCCGGGCATCACTGTTATTTTGGCGCACACGGCGGTATGACTGGTAGACCCGGCAAGCAATGGAAGTGTAGCAGAAGGCGAGGATCAGCAGCGTCACCCAGAACAGGCTCACACTGAAGAAGGTGGACACCCGGTGCCACTGCACGCCCAGCGGCGTCTTCAGCTTCATGCAGTGTCGTGCATTCCCCTCATGGGCCGGTCGACTGGTCAGCAGGACATTGGGGAAGACGCAGAGGAGGAGGAGGCTCCAGGTGAGGACCGCCAGCACCCGGGCGAATCCGACACTCTGCAGAAGGTGCAGTAAGGATACCCCACCTGACATGCAGGAGGCGGAGGAGGAGGAGGAGGTGTGTCGGACGATCTTGACATAACGCTCAAGGCTGATGAAGCATATGAAGAGAATCCCGACGTACATGGAGGAGTAGAAGAGCACGGCAGTATAGCGGCACGTAATCACATGGAGGTGCCATCCACCAAGGCCCAGCTGAGCCGCCGACCGGAAGGGGAAGGTGGACAGCATGAGGAGGTCAGCCACCACCATGTTCTTCAGGTAGACCACCAGACCCGAGTCACTGGGCACTCTGAAGAAGATCCAGGCAGCCACGCCATTCAGGCACATCCCCACAACAAAGATCATGAAATAGAGCGGCGGCAGGACCTGGTGGGTGAGGATGCTGCTGTAGTACGATTGGTTGGTGGAGTTGAGGGGCTCCATCCCTGGAAACACACAAACAAACACAGGTTGAACATCATGATAACAGACATGTTCGTTGCTTTTTGTTTATATAAGTAAAACCTGATTCTGATGAAGATGATCGTGATTCTTCCTCTTGAAGACACATTTAGTGCCATGAAGGAAGCTACTGAGAGTTCCTGCTTGCGCTTCGTGGCACATTATTCAACCAGTTACGTCTTATTGCCACTCGGCACCATTAACAACAGGCCAGAAATTGAGTTTTTGTACTGTACGTATCTGTTTTAAATATGTTACAACGGGTAGGAGACCCTGTGGCAGACCCAAAACTTGTTGGAGGGACTACATAGACTACGTAGACTTTTAATAACGGCCAATACATCGAACAAAAGCAGCTTCCGTCGGCTGAAACTCCCCAAAGACGCCTTTTATGTTCATGAGGTGAACTGTTTACACTGAGGCACATGCACAAATAAAAAGTGTCTTGAACTCTTGTTTGTCCTGCTGCTCACACACACTTCCGTCCTCTACTGATTCATCCCAGTCCAACAAACACTCAGGTACCTCCTTCATCCACTCCTATAACAACATTTACACTCGGCGTTGACGGAGGAGGACGACACCGGCCCACTTTTGTTTTCCTGATGCGTTTATTTTAAGCCCTCAGTTCTGACCTGACCCAGTCACTCAGACCTGGTCTGGTCCTGGTCTCAGTGACTGCAAAGTTAATATCAAAAACAAAAACACTATCTGCCCTCTGGCTTCCTGTGTTTATGTGGAGCTAAATACTTTACATGAAACAGCAATAAAAAGAACTTTCAGATCATAACAAACAGGAATCTTTCTGCAATAAAACAGCTGCAGTTTATAAACCACATCCAGCTCACACACAGCTGAACAACTCCTCTTGGATGTCCTCATAGTCGCGGGGTTAAAGTCCTCATGAAGTCATCAAGTACTCTAGTATCTGGAGCAAAAAGGTCATTTTCAGGTGAATATACCGTAAAATACACTGGATCGGTAACTTAATACTTGCATTTCCATTTCATAACTTTGGGCTCGGGGTTGGAAGAAATACTCTTTACAGCACATTCCTGATGGACAGTGAAGTAAACTGCTGCCAACTGTAGCTGCTGTTAGCTCATGTTAGCTCAGTCTGTTAGCCGGACTGTGAGCTCAGAGCACCGAGAGTGTTAGTGTTTGTACCACAGACGTTTTGGACCACCGGGAAGAAGAAGAAGAAGAAGAAGAAGAAGAGGAGGTTTATAGGCCTGTAGTGCGGGGGAATGCTGATGGGGAGCGGAGCATGTGTCGTGCCAGAACCGGAGCTGGGTGAGTGGGCAGTTTAGTTTGTTGGCACTTTTCAGTGTTGTGTCATACTTTTTGTGGCATGATGTAGGATGTGCTGATCAGCAGCAGGAAAGTATCAATTCTGCTTTCAGCCGCCTACGGATGCCCTGGCACAGGAAGTTATGCAATGATTTCAGATACATATTCAGAGGAAACAAGGTCGTAGTCGTGGAGACCGATTAGATTTAGATTTGTTTACCAAAGCAGCCAGCTACAGTTGCCACATCACCGTCACACCTGCATGAGAGGTGCATTTAGTGGAAACGTATCATCCTGACACTTTGATTACTAAACAAGAGCACAAATTGCTTTAGCCTAACCACTTACTAAAGAACTGAAGTTCACTGTTAGACTGGACACTGCCGGTTCAGAGGTTCTGTCGCTGTGTTCACTGTTAGACTGGACACTGCTCAGAGTTTCTGTTCAGTCTGGCCACTGGAACGAGGCCAAAAGTGACAGTACAATGTTATTTTGGTTCTCAGTCTTGAATGTTGATGTGTGGTTTATCTGTGGTTTATCTCTCATGTCTTGGTGTGTGTGGAAGTGATGTTTGAAGAAAAAAAGAAGAAAAAAAGAAACTGAGATCAAATCGTCTTTTCCAAGTAAGAAGTATTTAAAGAAGAATGTTACGAGAAAAGGAGGTGAAATAATCTGGAAATAGAAACATGAATGACATGAATATGGAAATGACATATACACATCATTTGAATGGCAAAACTCTTTGGAAACGTGTGATTATATTATATTATATCATATTATATTATATATGTTATATAACATTATGTTATATTACATTATACATTTATAAAACACGACTAAACTGCAGAGTCTTCTCAGGCTATTTGAGGTTTGTGGTTATGAACCACTTCCTCATTCAAAACTTTGTGTCATTTCAAAACTAACATTTCATTAAACTTAATTAAACAATCGTTTAACTCTGAAAGGATCAGTTTATTAATCGATTAGTCAACCAACAGAAGGTTAATTAACTTTTTTCATCATCAAATAAGTTATTCTTCATGTAAAAAATATCAAATGCTGCAAGTTCCAGCTCCTCAAACGTGAAAAATTTGATGCTTTTCTTCGTTAAATATGAAAGTTGATTAAATATCTTTTGATTCAGGAAAAAAAACATTTAAAGACGTGATTGTTGGTGGTTTTTAACTGTTGTTTGACAATTTATTCATAAAATGATTATTTAAGAATCAAAATCAATGTTTAGTTGCAGCAATAATTGTAAAATAATTCATGTTAAATACAATCAGACCTTCAGCTCCTCAAAACAAAACAAAAATGATTGTTTAACATTTTTATCATTGTAGTCCTGAGGTGATTCTGACCGGCACAAACATCTTCATAATTACTGATTTCATGCTGATTGTTTTAAGACTCCTTTAAAGCTGACAGCAGTAGGTGGTTTAAAGTTTCATTAGCCTGTCTCTGTGGTAACGTATCTATAATAACGTAACTCTATCTGTGAAGTCAAAGTCAGAGGACTCACCGTGTAAAAGGCTGATGTTGCTCAGGGTCCCATGCAGTTACTCAGTGACAGTCGTGAAATGAGCCTCACAGCTCAGAGTTTGTTTAGTCCACTAAGTTCCACTTCCTGTCTTCTTCACGGCCCCTCCCTCTTTGTGTTGCTCTCTCACTCTGTCAGGTCGTAATCACACAGATAAATGTTAAAATCATAAAATCCTGTTGTTGTTTTTTCACAGAGTTTGTAACTTTCCTCTGTGACCTCCTGTTGACCCACTCTGACCTGTGATCAGGTGACCCACTCTGACCTGTGATCAGGTGACCCACTCTGACCTGTGATCAGGTGAACGGTGTCTCTGTCATTCGTACGTCTGTTCTCACACTATGTAACTTTGGGCTCCGGGTCGGGAGAAGTACGTAACGCTTTACGGCACTAAGTCACACAGCAGCAACTATTTCACTGATTCTGGTGAAACTGGATCATATTTTATGGAGGAAATGTTTTCTGGTTTTCCCTCTGATGTCCTCCGGCTGCTCCGCCTCAACTCTCTGTGATTTACAGAGTTTATGATGGACAGTGAAGTAACCTGCTGACAGCTGTAGCTGCTGTTAGCTCATGTTAGCTCAGTCTGTTAGCTGCTGTTAGCTCATGTTAGTCGTCTGTAGCCGCGTTAGCTCATGTTAGCTCAGTCTGTTAGCTGTTTGTTAGCTTCAGTCTGTTAGCTGTGTTAGCTCATGTTAGCTCAGTCTGTTAGCTCAGTTAGCTCAGTCTGTTAGGCGCTGTGCATGTTAGCCTCAGTCTTTATGTTGTTAGCTTCTCGTTAGCTCTGTTAGCTCAGTTGTTAGCTCAGTCGGTTAGCTCATGTTAGCTCAGTTTTGTTAGCTCATGTTAGCTCATTGTTAGCTGTCTGTTTAGCTGCTGTTAGCTCAGTTGTTAGCCTGTTAGCTGCTGTTAGCTCATGTTAGCTCAGTCGTTAGCTCTGTTAGCTCAGTCTGTTTAGCTCATGTTAGCTCAGTCTGTTAGCGGCTCATGTTAGCTCAGTTGTTAGCTGCTGTTAGCTCAGTCTGTTAGCTGTTGTTAGCTCAGTCTGTTAGCTGCTGTTAGCTGCTGTTTACTCAGTTCTGTTAGCTGCTGTTAGCTCATGTTATCTCAGCCTGTTAGCTCAGTGTTAGCTCAGTCTGTTAGCTGCTGTTAGCTCAGTCTGTTAGCTGCTGTTAGCCGTGTTAGTGCTGTTAGCTTAGTTTCTTGAGCTGCTGAAGGAAGGAAGAAGAAGACAAGAAGAAGAAGAAGAAGAAGAAGAGGTTTACAGCAGTCAGCAGCTTTCTATGGGACATGATGGCAGAGGAGAAGAGAGTGAAGAGGACGCTGACGGAGGAAGCTAAGAAGAACACAGAGAAGAGCGAGCAAGAAGCCGCCGACAAGAGTAAATGTGGGACTACTTTATGGTTGGTGGAGCTTGGTGAAATAAAAGGCTGAAAGACAGACGCCGAGCTGGGCTGACTGCTGCTGGACTAGGCAGTGAGATCAGCTGCTGCTGGTTCTGGTTCTGGTTCTGGGCTGACTGCTGCTGGGGACCTGGATGATGATTGGCAGGTAGCAAAGTCGTCGACTCGCTTCAGTACAGCTGAACATCTTTACCACAGCGGTCGGTCCACCTGTCTGCCTCTCAGCAGGTATCAGGATGTGTTTCAGACTCTCTTCGTCCATTTTTAGCTCCCCATCTTTCCACTTTTAGTCTCGTCCCCCGTCCTCACTTCCTGTCTCTCTTCCACTGTCAGCGGCTGCCGTCCACCTGTTTGGTTAAAACACTGCGTTATATTTAGAAGCACTGTTCTCCACCTTCAGTGAAGTGATACTCAGAGATATTTAAGCACTATCACGTGAGATGGAGCGCTGTTATCCTGAATATGAGCACGTGGCGATTCTGTTGAATAATCACAGTGTGCTGATATTCAGCGTAACAGAACGGCCTCAGTGAACAACAAGAGTCTGTTGACGTCTCTTTGGTGGAAATATCAGTTTCTCGTCTTGACGTTCTGATGAAATCAAACATGTTGAACGTTATCAGAAGAGGAAGCAGGAAACCGGGTAGTTACTTTACTAAGAGCTGAAAAAACGACAGACGCAGCTCTTATATTAGAGAGAAACCTTCACGTACTGCACATCCCTGAGCCTCCAACCCATCGTAGAGAAACAGTTGATCTTTGTGGATTATACTGGAGTGACAGTGTGACAGCGCTGTGACGGACAACATGGAAACTTTGTGTAATTTGTGGTTGAAGTGTTTTTCCGTCTTCCACCCACGCCGCCTCACGCCGCTCTGGAGGAGAATGGGAGGAAGAGGAAGGAATCCAGCGGGGAAGAGGAAGATGTCAGACACGAGAGGAGGAAGTGGAGCATCTCTGTTCATCTCTGCTGAAACAACATCTGCACAGCTGGAGGGACGGGTGACCTTTGACCTTTGTTCAGATGAAAAGGATCCACGTCCATCGGAAGCTTTAATGAGTCAGGTCGACGTGATCATAGAGGAAACTCTGAATGTAGGTGGAGCACCAGCAGGTAGAGCACCGAGACCAAGAGACGGTGCCGAGTCTGAAGTCCGTCAGCTGTTCCGGTGCCGGCCCCTGGCGAGGACTTCATCTTCGCTGCCTGTGGAAAGTCTTTCCAGCATTGATGTGCATTTGTTCACCACATCAGTGAACCTGCGTGTGTTTTCCTTTGGCACCATCGAGTGGTTGAAGTTTGTGTTTTCAGTGAAATGACTCAGACAACGTGACGTCGTGATCTGACTTTTCATCTGTTCATCACCACAGGAGGATAAAATGAAAATCACGGTGATAGATACTTATTTTGATATTTCTAACTACCTGAACAAAACAGTGACTAACATATAAGTGTTTACATGACATCAAAAATATATTAAATGAATTAGGTGTGGTGTGTGTACAGGAATTTGACTCATACAGTTTAAAAGACAAGGGACATGACAGGAAGACGCAAAAACATAAAAACATGAAACATAAACAAGGAAAATAACTATATACATATTTGAAAGTTATATTTGCATAAATATTGATATGGACATGTGTATATATCTATAGACATCTGTAAACTGGCTAAAGGACTGATGATGTGCAATGAAAAGTTATTTTTTAATCAGTTTGTTTGTTTTTGGCAGAAATCGGCTTCGGATTATTATTGTTGTTTATATAATATGTTAGAATAATAACAATAATAATAATAATAATAATAATATTATTATTATTATTATTCATCTTGCCATTGAAGTGTCTAATCTATCTATGCTATCAGTTCCAGTGATCCGGTCCGGGTTTTCTTTCCTCCCAGTCAGGTCCTTCTTTCCTCTCCGGGTTTTCCCGCTCTCCTCCTCTCCGCTCCTCTCCGGGTTTTCCCGCTCTCCTCCTCTCTCCTCCTCTCGGCTCCTCTCCGGGTTTTCCCGCTCTCCTCCTCTCTGCTCCTCTCCGGGTTTTCCCGCTCTCCTCCGCTGGGCAGGAAGTCGCCTCACAGAGGAACGGAAGCTGACTTTGTGGTAAAATGGATGAACTGTTCGGGTTTTTGTAGTTTTTGTAGTTTTTAGCGTCCTCCGTGTTCCTCCTCCGTGTTCCTCCTCCGTGTTCCTCCTCCGTGTTCAGAGGATGTCGAACTCGGCGAGGAGCGGAGACATCATCCACCTGAATGTCGGCGGGAAGAGGTGAGCAGCGGGGCGGTGCGGGGCGGTGCGGGCTAACCGGGCTGAGCTTCGCTCGGCGGGTCATTGTGCTCTGTTGATCCGGGCAGTGAGCGCTGTCAGCCGGCGTCCACTCTGTAACACCGCGGTGATGTAGTCAGCACGGAGTGACGTCACAGAGTTAATTAATTACACCTTGAAGTGAGTCCGAGTGACGTCACGACGAAGTTAAGCCGGGGAGCTCGCGCGTGTCCGACAATGGAACCAGGGGAGCTAGCCGCTCGCGCTAGCTGCGCTCTGTTGTTAAACACGCGCAGTGACGTCACGAGCAAAGTTGGCACGTTCGATGACGTAAGCACGTCAGAAGTTTGAATTAACGGTCAGCCTGTCCGATAATGGAACTCATCTTTTAATATTTAAAATAAATAAATTAAACATTTATGAGCTGCTCTGTGTCGAGACTGATCGAACTGATTCATCATTACTAAAGTTTTTAATGCTGCAGCAGCAGAACGTGTTCAAAGAGTTCGAGTCTTTTTCTGAATCGGATCACCGACTCTTGGACGGTAAACTGAAACTAATCGTTTAGTTTCTGGACGAAGGAGCCGCAGTGTGTGCTGCTCGTCACAGCCTGACCTCCACCAGGCGCTCGAGTCAGTGTTACAAATAGGGCTGCCACAAACGATTATTTTGATAGTCGATTAATCACCGATTATTTTTCAATTAGTCGACTAATCGGATCGTACGTAAATTGACTGTGTGTGTGTGTGTGTGTGTGTGTGTGTGTGACAGGGAGGCAGACGCGGCAGTGGAAGAAGCAAAGTAAACAAAAAACGATGTGTCGACTACTAAATTAGTTGTTGACGATTTTGTTCGTCGACATAATCGTGACTAATCGACTAATCGTGGCAGCCCTAGTTTCAAACCCCGCCGGCTCTACCGAGGTCCAGTTCAGAAGCGGGCCTCAGACAGGAAGGCAGACACAGAAACAGAACAGAGAATCCTGTGGATTTTCAAAATAAAACACCCTGTGCAAAGTGCCGGTGGTAAAAACAGACAGAAGAGAAACAAATGAAGCACGTAGCATGTTTAGAAGAACATGAACCGGGAAAATAACAAAGTCCACGGACCAGAACAGAGACAGAGACGTGTCCTGCATGAAAATGAACGAATCACTCACTGAGACGACTCGTTACTCAGAGTCATAGAAAAGATTAGTTCAAATGGAACGACACGTTCATGACCGTCACGTGCTGACTCTGTTTGACTGTGACAAAGCTGGCTCTTCTATCCGAAGCCACACAGAGCCGGGGATCGAACCACCGATCATCTGATTGATGGACGACCCGCTTTACCTCCTGAGTTGTCTGTCACGTAAATAGTAAAATAACTCATGAACTGTTGTTGATGACGTAACACCTCAGGAAACAGTGGTTGATCTTTGCTTGTTTTCAGGTTCAGCACCTCCAGACAGACCCTCACCTGGGTGCCTGACTCCTTTTTCTCCAGGTGAGGAAAACAAACACACACAAGATAAACTCCATTTAAACTTGACGTTTGCTTGATCACCTTCAAACGGCGAGTTAGAACCTGAAATGAGATCTTTAGTTAACGAGACGAGTCTGCAGAAGAATGACTTCATTATTTACAGACCGGTCTGTTCACCTCACTGAGCTGATCACGTCACACCAGCGTTAGTTACCTGTTCAATGTGGAATTCATTTCAAATGTCACCTTTAAACCATTGACCCGGACCTCCTGCTGCACCTTAAGTCCAGACTTAAAACATCAGCTGACCAAAGGTTTACAGATGTGACTACAGATGTGTTTACTGACACACTGAACGATCTTTCAGCTCGAGTTTTAATAACAGTTATGGAGGACTGAGTTTTCAGAGTTTAGTTCTTCTGGTTTGTGTCGTCGATGAGGTCGAACACAAACTCCTGAGATCACCTGAAGTGACGTCTTGTTTTCCGTCTTCAGCCTCCTGAGCGGCCGCATCTCGACTCTGAAGGATGAAACCGGAGCCGTGAGTTTGAATCTGTTTTTCTTGACTCCACCGTCACGTCCTGTTTCTGTCCTCACGCCGCTCCGTCTGTGTTTGTAGATCTTCATCGACAGGGACCCCTCCCTGTTTGCCACCATCCTCAACTTCCTGCGGACCAAAGAGCTCCACCCGCGCTCCATCAACGTGCACATGCTCATGCACGAGGCCGAGTTCTACGGCATCACGCCGCTCGGTGAGACCTTCTTCTTCTTCTCGTCTTTCTTTGTGGTTCTGCGTGTTCTCTCAAAAACATGTTAGTTTAATGAATAATTAATGAGTTATCGTTTGTTCGTTAACAGTCCGTAAACTGCAGTTGTGCGACGAGCTCGACCGCTCCTCCTGTGGAAACGTCCTGTTCAACGGCTACCTGCCTCCACCAGGTAACTCCAACCAATCACGAGCTTCCTTTAGCTTTAACCTGAACCACATGAACTCAAGCAGCGTCCTCACTTCCTGTCTGTCGTCCCCAGTTTACCCAGCGAAGCGGCGAAACCGCCACAGCGTGGCGGGGTCGCAGTTCATGGTGGGTCGAGTTGTTCCCGCCGAGAGAGCGCCGGTCAGACGCAGCAACACCATGCCGCCAAACCTGGGGAATTCTGGGATACTCAGCAGAGCCAGCACCGAGGAGAGAACGCCTGGAGGTGAATACACACACACACACACACACACACACACACTAACAGACTGACTCATAGAGTTTTCTAATGCTTGTGTCTGTGTGTGTGTGTAGGTCAGGTATCGGATCCCGGGATGGTTCGGATCATCTGTGGTCATCACAACTGGATCGCTGTGGCCTACGCCCAGTTTGTCGTCTGCTACAGGTTCAACACCTCAATAACTCACTGAATGAATGAATGGAACATCTTCAAGTAACTCAATAACATGAAATGAAACCAAGTTCAACAACAGGGAGAATAAAAGTGCAGCTGTGTCATAACAGAAAGTTTGTTCCTGTTAATATCCAACGTTTGTGTTTAGATTTGACCTTTAACCTCTCTCTCAGGGTGAAGGAGTCCACCGGGTGGCAGCAGGTCTTCACGTCTCCTCGTCTGGATTGGGTGATCGACAGAGTCGCACTCAACGCCAAGGTGATGGCCGGCTCGCTGGGAGACAACGACAAGATGGTGGCTGTCGCCTCAGCGACGGAGATCATCCTGTGGGCCATCTGCCCGGACGGCAACGGAAACGAGATCGGTGAGTCCAGACTGACCGGTTGGCAGGTTTGAAGGTTAGGCTACAGCTAGATGTCGCACCAGAGCATCTTAAACCAAACAATGTCTTCTTCTTGCAGGTGTCTTCAGTCTGAACGTGCCGGTCGAGGCTCTCTTCTTCGTTGGTAACCAGCTAATCGCCACCAGCCACACTGGGAAGGTCGGGGTTTGGAACGCCGTCACCAAACACTGGCAGGTGGGTGGAGACTCATTCAGCTATTGTCTTCTACTGACTGTAGTTCAACCTTGAGCTGCTTGTACTTAACGCAGACATCCTCGTAGAGCAGAGCCAAAGTGAGGACCGCTGACTGTGCAGCTACTTATGGGGACCAAAATGTCTTTAAAGGACATCCAAAACATCCAAACTGCTCGACATGAAGACGTCACCCTAACGCCCTCTAAATGTATCACTGCTGTATGTCCAAGTCTTCTGTCCTCTCGCTGCAAACGTCATTTAGAGGTTGTTCTAACAGAAAATACCACGTAGACACTTAAAAGATGAAGGTGACAACAGGTCAGAAAGATTCAACTCTGAGAAGAGAGGACGAGGAAAGACTTTCCACTTCCTGTCTGAGGATTGTTTCATGATCACAGCTGTGTGATGTTCTCTGCAGAATCAGGACGTGGTTCCCATCAGCAGCTACGACACCGCCGGCTCCTTCCTCATCCTGGGCTGCAACAACGGATCCATCTACTACATCGGTGAGTTACAGCTCATCTCCAACCAACAAACTTCATCATTATTATTACAGAAACTTCAGACTTCAACCGTCATCAAAAGAGTTCATCATTCATCTTCTGTCAATACACTCACTGATTAATGGACTCATGGTTCAGCTGTATCCATTGAAGGTTATCATAGCAACTGGACTTGAATTTCTTGAAGATGTTTCGCCTCCGAGACTCACATGAGGACAGGGTGAGTCAACGACCGACAGGTGTCCCCAACGGCCGTCAGGTGTCCCCAATGACCGCCAGGTGTCCCCAATGACCGCCAGGTGTCCCCAACGGCCGTCAGGTGTCCCCAACGGCCGTCAGGTGTCCCCAACGACCCACAGGTGCCCCCAACAGCCGTCAGGTGTCCCCAACCACCCACAGGTGCCCCCAACAACCGTCAGGTGTCCCCAACGGCCGTCAGGTGTCCCCAACGACCGTCAGGTGTCCCCAACGACCGTCAGGTGTCCCCAACGACCGCCAGGTTCCCCCAACGACCCACAGGTGCCCCCAACAAACCACAGGTGTCCCCAACGACCCACAGGTGTCCCCAACAACCCACAGGCGTCCCCAACGACCGTCAGGTGCCCCCAAAATGAGTCTCATGCCTCTCAAAGCATCATCAAGAAACTAAGCGAGTCCAGTTTTCTCGGATAACCTTCGACAGATACTCTGACCTGGATGAGTCTTCAGGCGGTCTCAGCTGGACGTATAAACTGTTGGGTCGTTTCATCTGTCTGAACTCACTGCTGCTGTTTTGTTTGTCAGACGTTCAGAAGTTTCCTCTGAGGATGAAGGACAACGATCTGTTGGTGACGGAGCTCTACAGAGACCCGACCGAAGACGCCATCACTGCGCTCAGTGTCTACCTCACCCCTAAAACCAGTATGACTGTTTGTACTACTGCTGCATACATACTACCACTTATACTACTAATGCCATTAATAATACTACGAACAATACTAATACTAGATGCTTTCTTTGTCATGTGATCAGGTGACAGCGGGAACTGGATCGAGATTGCGTATGGGACGAGCTCCGGGACAGTTCGAGTCATCGTTCAGCATCCGGAGACGGTCGGCTCGGGACCGCAGCTCTTCCAGACCTTCTCAGTCCACCGCAGCCCTGTCACCAAGATCATGCTGTCCGAGAAACACCTGATCTCAGGTACGAGTCACATGATGAGTTACATGTTCGCTCAGCGTCGGTAGCCATGTCGCTCACGTTGTTCGTGTTTGTCGTCTCGTCAGTTTGTGCCGACAACAACCACGTGAGGACGTGGACGGTGACCCGGTTCAGAGGGATGATCTCCACCCAGCCGGGATCCACGCCGCTGACATCCTTCAAGATCCTGAGCCTGGACGACGTGGACGGGCACGGAGGCTGCAGCGCCGGGACGGAGATCGGTAAAAAACTTCACGGCTCTCTTCAGCTCCTGTTCACTGTAACGTGGCTGCTGTCCAGCAGAGGGCGCACTGTGCTGAATCTGTGTTGGTTTGTTCATGTTACGGGGTCAGAGGTCATCACATGATCAGTGTGTGTTCCCGGTTTCAGGTCCGTACGGAGAAAGAGACGACCAGCAGGTGTTCATCCAGAGAGTCGTACCGGACACCGACAAACTCTACGTGAGGCTGTCGTCCAACGGAAAGAGGTGAGCGAGCGATGATGACCGACGGACTTCGCTAAGATCTGAGCGTCATCATCAAGGTCACCGTTTTTTGGCGTGTTTCAGGGTGTGTGAGGTGCGCTCGGTGGACGGCACCTCCATCACGGCCTTCATGGTCCACGAGTGCGAGGGCTCGAGTCGGATCGGCTCGCGGCCTCGGCGGTACTTGTTCAGCGGTCACAGCAACGGCAGCATTCAGATGTGGGACCTGACGACCGCCATGGACATCGCCGGGAAGGTCGACATCAGAGGTCAGACTCTTCACTGATTGGTCCGTCGCGTCTGTATGTGAGCTCTGTGATTGGTCAATGAGTGATGTGGGCTCTCATTGGTTTTCTCACAGCACTAGGCGGGCCGACAGAGGAGGAGCTGCTGGAGCTGTTGGACCAGTGTGACCTTGCGCTGACCAGAACACCTGACAGCACGCCGCGAGCCTCCACCTGCAGGTATGTGCACTTCCTGTAACACACACTCACCATTGGCTGCTGCTGTTGTAACTTCCTGTTTAATGTTGTCCCTTCCTGTCTGTCCAGTCTTCACTCTCAGCTCAGTGACGGCTTCAGACCGGAGCGTCTCCACGCCGCCGGAGGAGTACGAGGAGGCGGACCGTCCGGTTCGTCTGCTTCACTGTACGGTAGCCTCCCCCGACAGGCTCCGCCCCCTGTGCCCCTCACCAAACCCATTAGAGACCCCGCCCACTCAGCCGGGCCCGGAGCTGGACCACAGATCCTCGCCATCCCCGCCTACAACTCCAGCTCGAACCAGAACGCCAGCCCTCGACCCCGACACCTAGAGAGGGAGTGGGGTTCAGTCCGCCGGGGGAGCTTCGTGGAGCGCTGCCAGGAGCTCGCCAAGGGTTCAGAGGCGGCAGCGGCCTCTGGGTTCGGGATCTCGACGGGGTCGGAGGGCGTCAGGCGGAGCTTAGCGGTGTGCAGCGAATTAGAGGCCAGATTCGGCCTCAGGACCCCGACCACCTTTTCTGTGTCGCCCGGCGCTCGCAGCTCTCCAGGAACACCTTCATCACTGTCCTCATCGCCGCTGTCCTCATCCTCACCGCACCGCAGAGCCACGCCCACACCGCCGACAAGCCCCGCCCCACCTCCAGCCCCTGCCGTGAGCCCGACCCGGTCTCAGGCGGCGCCCGTCTCACCTCGCCGTGGTGCTGCTGCGTCTCCTGTGGCGCCTCCTGCTGATGCTCCAGCTTCCTCCGAGATCCCGGCGAGTCCGGACAGCCCCGCAGCCACCGCCGCCGGCCCACCCACCAGCCCCAAACCACACATGAACGAGACCAGCTTCTGATTGGCTGCTCGGAGTCGAGTCGGATGATTTGATTTTTGAAGGCCTGGCCAATCAGCTGTCAGATACAGATCTGTTGCCATAGTTACTGGTGGTTCCCTGGATCACGAGTAACAAACTGAAGCTGCTTTAATGAACGTTTCTACTTTAAGGGCTCGCTTGCAGATCTGACGACTATCCGCTAAGTCCCGCCCCTTTCTGCTCGCTGGTTGTTGCCGTTGGACCGTTAAGGTCTCGGCTTCGCTGGACAAATCAACATCTGTTGGCTAAAAAATGAGAAGCTGCTTCCGCGACTCGTTTCATAAACTTTGTTGAATCTTGACGTTCAAATCGCCGTTTACGTGAGAACAGGAAGCTCGGCAGGTTAGCGACAGTAACCAAGGTGGGTGGAGCTCAGCGAGCGGATGCTTCCGTCAGGAGGTGGAGACCAAACCTGGAGCTAAAAGTGAGCGACCATGACGCTGCTGCTGCTGCTGCGTGTTTCCAGCGTGCTCGTCTGTTAGCGCAGCTTTAACAAACGTTTGTAACTTTTTATAACCGGCAGAAACTTTTTACTTTGTTTTGTTTTGTTACAAGTTTTCTATCAACAGTTAAAAAAAAAAAAAGGAAGTTTGTAAAGAAACTTTATTTTTTTAATTTGTGTGTTTGACGGTGAATTCACACTGTGACACCTGACCGCCATCACAGCCAATCAGGTTTCAGCCTAATTTCCCATTAACGCTGCCAAATGAACTAACTGATCGTTATTTAACTGATGGTTCGTCAATAATTATTTGGGAAGACGTTGGTGATTATGAAACGAGTCACAGCTCCAAAATGTGAATGAATTATTGAAAATGAAGTACAACTTTGAAGTACTTGTACTCCGTCTCGGATGGAATTGTTGTACTTTTACTGCATTTATCTGACAGCTTCATTCATGTGTCTTATTCATGAACTCAATGTTTCAGTGATTCTGATTCAGTAATATATTAATTTATATTATTCTTAAAGTAAAGTAACTTTCTGAATGCAGTACTTTAACTTGTAACAGGGCATTTGTACTACTTTAACTTCAGTAAAATACTCTGAGCTTCAGGTGACTTTAAAGTTTTAATTAAACTTTGGGAAGCTGCAGACGTCATGATTTAGTTTCACGTAACGTCTTTCCAGTTCATTATTGTGAAAATACAGACCTGTAACAGGAAGCAGGTCTTCTTTTACTTTGAAATATTTCCAGCGTCTACCATGAAGAAGAAGTGAGTTCATTTCATGTTTCAGCCTTAAACCTTTTTAATATTTGAACGACTGTTTCATCGTCTGTTTAAAAAAGAAAACCTGTTTCATGTTTGGATCGTTTCAGCAACGAAATATCAAAAATAAAAGACTTGAAATTAATAATCGTGAATGATTTGTGTATAAAAACTAATTTAGATGAAATGATTTCATCATTCTGGAATAAGTTTATTTAGAAACAAATTTCACTTTTAATCAATTAATAGATCGACGAAAAAGATTTTTTTAAAATCCAAAAACTTTTTTCTGATTTGTTGTTTTCTGTTTTTATAAACTGAATCTTTGAAACTGGATTTTGTGACATTTAATGAACAATTAACCGATACAGAAATATTCATTCAGCTCTAAAAATCAAACATTTTCTACTTTTCATAAAAAATGTGAATCTTAATTTTCACATTTTTTCTAAAAACAAAATAAATACGATGCTGAGATTAATCTTAAATGTGTCATTGTTAGTTTAAGATTCTTGTTTTCATGTTTCCTATGACCTGTGAACGCAGCATGAGGCTGACTCATGAAATCAAAAGTTTGTTTTTATTAAATCTACTGACATCAAACTAATTAACAGTCAGCTTAATGAGTTAAAAAAAACATTCAAACAATGTCGTTTTTTTGTCGGTGCCGATCTGTTGCTATGGTAACCAGCTCGTCGTCAACCACAAAAAAAAAAACACAAAAATATCTTTGTTTACAAAAATAAATTAAAAATCTAAATTTTTATCAAAATTTGTCAAACTCAGACGATGTCTAAACCCCGCCCCCCACAAACAGTGATTGTCCAATCAGGGCCTAGCACCTGTGTCTAGATTAAACATCCACACTAAGCTGCTCACATCAGCTGACCGCCTACAGAAGTAAAGGACTTCAGTCAGCAGCTGTCGGAGGACTCGGCCTCTATGCAGACGATGTGGTGACCTTCAGTCGAGCCATGGCGGCTCGTTTCCTCCGGGTCGGGACTAAGTAGCAAAGAAGTTCAAGTATTCTGGTTCACCAGTGGCGGTAAAATGGAGCCTGAGATCGACCCGTGAATTGGTTCAGAGTCAGCAGTAACGTGGGCGTTGTACTGGACCGTTTTGGGTCATAGGGAGCTGAACTGGAAGACCAAGCTCCGGGTTCACAAGTCTGACCTTTGGGTAGTGTCTGGGTTCAGCGTCATGGACCTCATGACCTCCTCGTGGACACCACAGTTTCAAGGCTCATCCTTCTGGTTCGGTAGACTCAGAACATGCTGGAGAGACGATATATCTCAACTGGTTTGAGCGCAAACGTTGCAGGAGCGTCTGGTTTAACCAGCTGTTGAAAAACTAAGGCTAGCAGCTCCGTCCTCCAGTGCAGCCACAGTCCGTCTGTCCTGTCCATGACACCGATCGCGGCAGCAGTGACCTTCAGGGTTCAGGCCTTGGCGTCAAGCATCTCCAGCAGCAGTTTGTGGAGGGGGACGCGGCGGTGGCGGTGCAGCCGCAGGAAGGCCTCCACGGCTCGGTCGGCCGTCTGCCGCAGTAGCGGAAGGCTCATCAGCAGCCGGCCCGCCCGGTGCTGCTCCCTGCGGGACGACTCGTAGTCCTGCAGGGCCTCGTGGAGTCCGTCCTGGAACCTCTGCACCGAGTCCGGACAGTCCACCAGGCTGGCATCTGACAAGACAGGTGAGACATCAGGACATTCAGCGGGACAAACTGAAGTACAAATTTGAGGTAATAGTACTTTGCTACTCTAGTAATTTAGAGTAGTTTGCAGCCAGTGAAGCGCCCCCTGCTGGACAGGAAGACTGCAGCTGCATACTGATGTTGAGTTAATGGACTGAGGAGAGACGCTCCGAGTCCTCCAGCAGACCATTAACACTTTATGGATCCAGGACCGAGTCTATCAGTACAGTTTATTGACCCTAGGCTCAGACAGTGAGAGAGCGACCAGACTTCAGCTGGAAGTCAGAGCTAATCAATACTGTGACGCTTCAGCTGCCTCTGATCAATATCAATAACCTCCTGTGGATCAATACGCTCAGACCACGGCCAGACTTTTAATTTGAAATCAATAAGAGCTGATCTGCCCCACAGGGGGGCAACGGGGGCAACTGTCGGGTTTACACAGAAATATGAAGTACACGAGTACTGTCAGCTTCATGGTGGTAAAATATAAGCAGTAAAAGTACATGTATCACAGTTAAAGTACTACTGATATGACTGCGTTGCAGTAAATGTACTTTTATCAGCGTTTTGACTGTGATTAAAGTACTACGTGTATCGCAGTAAAGTACCGGAGTTGGCGAGTGCCACGGCCTTCAGCACCGCCGCCTCCTCGGCGCTCAGGTTCATGGCCTGATATTTGGCCGTCAGGTGACGCAGCGCCTCGTACAGGTCGGCCAATCCGGCGGCTCGACACTGAGCCTTGTCCAGTCGCAGGTTTCCGGCAAACACTAGCTCCTCCCCTGACGCGCCCTGTGTCCGCCAGGCCACGCCCACCAGCAGCGCCTCCATCCAACCGCTCTGCAGCAACGACATCTGGTCAACCAATGACAGCCCAGAGAACCCTGAGAGGGGCGGGGCAGAGCAGGTGTCACTCAGGTGTGTCTTGAACATGGAGGATCATCACATGCCAGTACTGAGCGTGTACCTGGGATCTGCTTGGCCCAGCCAATCAGAACCAGCAGCTCCCGGTTCAGGAGGTCGCAGAGGGTCAGCAGCGTCCGCAGGCTGCCGTCATTGGTTGAATCGTCCTGATTGGCAGCCAATGGGGCGGACTCAGTCAGCAGCAAATGAGAGATCAGCTTGTTTCCTGAAAGACAGGAAGTGATTAAACAAACGAATACAGGAAGCTTGGCGTGGAAGCCTCGAGGACGCGTGGACTCACTGACGGCGTGCGCAGGGAACGGGCTCCTCGCGTGGGAACTCGTCTCCACTCGCCTCTTGTACTTCTGCCGGCCTCCTCGCACCCGGTCCATTCGAACACCTGCAACACAGAGAGCACCCATGTGACCACGTCATGTGACCACGTCATGTGACCACATCATGTGACCACGTCATGTGACATGTGACCACGTCCATGTGACCACGTCATGTGACATGTGACCACGTCATGTGACCACGTCATGTGACATGTGACCACGTCATGTGACATGTGACCACGTCATGTGACCACGTCATGTGACATGTGACCACGTCATGTGACATGTGACCACGTCATGTGACATGTGACCACGTCCTCCAGACACTGTCCTCGGTCACAGCTCCACGTCACGTACCCTCCCTCATCATGCCGGCCTGCAGACACTTGTGGAAGCGGCAGGCCTGGCAGGCTTTCCTCCTCCGCTTGGTGATCTCACACTCGTTCATCACCGGGCAGCTGTACTCGATGTTGCCTAGGTAACCACAAAGAGGAAGAAGAGGCAGTGAGTGTGAGGCGTTCAGGGTCCGATCATGTCACCCGTCGTGCTCAGTGTCTGGAGATCTGACTGTGATCAGGTTTAATATCAGGCTTTAAATTTAGATTTGTTTTGTTAAAACAAACATCCCTCATATTTCTGATTATTTTTTGGCCTTTTCCAAGCTTTCATTGGGCCACAGGTTGGATTTGAACCCTGAGCTACTGGGGCAAGGGGCCTGATCCTGGTCTGAGCTGATCCTGATCCTGGTCTGAGCTGATCCTGATCCTGGCCTGAGCTGATCCTGATCCTGGCCTGAGCTGATCCTGATCCTGGTCTGAGCTGATCCTGATCCTGGCCTGAGCTGCCTTAGTTTGTTACACACAGAAACAATCAATCATCTGATGTTTGAGCTCTCACACTGATCAATGATTCGTTAATTCACGTATTGATTAACACACACACACACACACACACACACACACCTTGTATGGTCCTCTTGAAGAACGCCTTGCAGGCCTCGCAGGACGCCACGCCGTAGTGATACCCGGACGCAAAGTCTCCGCACACTAAGCAGAGCCTCTTCGGGCCGCCGGCGCCGAGCGGCGTCAGGTAGTTGCCACGAAGGATGGAGTCCACCTGCAGACAGGAAGTACAGTGAAGGTTATATTCTGTAAATCTTAAATAAAGTCAGTGGAACATGAAAACAGCACAAAGTTCTGATCCAGTTCAAAAAAGAACGTTTGTTGGGGACTACTTTCAGCGGCGGATGAATCCACATTTGCTGCTCTAGAAATGAAGTGAAGTTTCTTCACCTGTGCTGAGAACGATCCCGTCTGCGACATCACGGCGCCGCCTCCAACACTTCCTCCACTGGAACTAGATCCTGTCGGGGAGTCCAGCGCTCCACAGAGGAGGCTGAAAGAGGAGGAGGAGGAGGAGGAGGAGGAGGAGGGGGAGGAAGAGGAGGCCGGTCTGGAGAGGAGGAAGGAGGCCGAAGACTGAACTTTATGAGCCTGGGAGGAGGAAGACGAGGAGTCCAAGAGGCTGAGGAGGAAGAAACTTGTGAGGTTAAACCGCTGTCAGATTTCAAAAATAAAAGAGATTTTCAAAATAAAAGACTTGTTGTTTCTCAGTTTTATGGTTTCATGTCTGAAGGTTTGAATCGTCTGCAAAGATTTGGATGTTTTCAGAATGTTCGCAGAATGTGAAACATTCTGATGAAGCTCGTTTGACTTTGTTAAAGATTTAAAACGTTTGTTGAGAAACAGAAAACTGATTTCACACTTTATTCATATTTTAAATAAAAGCTGAGAACTGAAATTTAAGTTTCACTTTTCAAACCGTCAGATCGAGTTTGTTGTTGTTTGTTTTCATGTTTTCTCTTTTAGGTGCAAACTATTTATTATAATTTAATCAGAATAAAATGATGATTCAGATTCTCATTAATATTCAATAATTAATCACAGACTCCTGCATTCTCAGGTTCTGACTGTCCACATTTAGATTCAAAGTAACAAAATATATTTACTCAAATTCTGAAGTACAAAAAAAGTACAACCTCAAATTTATCCGTTAAACTTTTTTAAAGGTTCAAATTATTCAAATTAAATGAAACTTTAATTGAAGTTTTTCTTTTATTTGTTTGAAGTTTGTCAAAACATGAATTTGAACTGAAATCATCCTGTTTACTCAGATATAAATATTAATCTCAGCTTCACATGTTCAGACTTAGTTACTCAAAGCTGTTTATTATTATTATTTAAAACTTTATTTAAACATCAGATTTATAAATAAAGGTTTTTTCTCACCGCTGTGGAGCGACGAGGTCGTGGGTCAGACCGAAGTCCATCCTGAACCTGAACTGAACCTGATCCAGGACCAGCTTCGACCTCCAGAACCTGGTTCAACAGTGCTCAGCGATGCGTTCAGAGTCTCCGTAAAACACAGTTTTCAATGTTACTTTAAGGTGCTGTGAAAACGTGGGAAACCTGACCTCCAGCAGACTGCAGACTCACAGACGGAGGTGTGAGCGGTCATATTTATCTTCATCACACAGGAGGGGAGGGACGGGGAAGGCGGGGTCCACAGGATCAGCCAATCAGGACGCAGCATCAGCCGTCTGTACAGAGGATTGACTCCTTCGTCTTCTTCCGTGGACTGTATTGATTGGACGGTGACAGATGTAGGACACGACTCGTCTGCTGCTTCAAAACATTTCACATGATGATCAATAGAAACAGACTCACTAATTAACTCCGAGTTACATCCTGATATGAAATCTACATCGACGTGTTTTCACTAAGTCACACAGCAGCAACTATTTCACTGATTCTGGTGAAACTGGATCATATTTTATGGAGGAAATGTTTTCTGGTTTTCCCTCTGATGTCCTCCGGCTGCTCCGCCTCAACTCTCTGTGATTTACAGAGTTTATGATGGACAGTGAAGTAACCTGCTGACAGCTGTAGCTGCTGTTAGCTCAGTTCGTCAGCTTGGCGGTGAGCTCAGAGCGACGGGTACCCGTCGCTCTGAGCTCACCGCCAAGCTGACGAACTGAGTGTTTGTACCACAGGTGTGAAGAAGAGGAGGTAACCGGGCTCAGCAGCTTCTACGGACATGATGGCAGAGGAGAAGAGAGTGAAGAGGACGCTGACGGAGGAACAAGAGTAAATGTGGGACTGACTTTTAGTGGTTGGTGAGAACAAATACTCGAGTACTCTGCACTGTGTTTGTGTTCAGCACACACAGACAGAGCTGAGGATTAACACACACACACACACTGTGTGTGTGAGGATGCTGAAGCAGCACTTTCTAACACACACACACACACACACACACACACACACACACACACTAATCCCGCCTCAGATGAACAGGAAGTTCACATCAGTCTCACCTGCTGTTCCTCTGATCCAGAACCAGGACCAGGTCCATCAGAGCTCTGTGAGCACCATTTGCAGCCGCTGTACAAACATGGAGGTTCATAAAGTTTCAGCATTCTGAAGTGGAACCATCCTCGAGTGCAGCGAGGTAATCTGAGTAAAAATACCCTGAGATGAACGAGTAAATCTGGATTCATTCACTGAGACTGGCGTCCACGCAGGTGACCCACTCACCTGGTTCAGATCTGGGTCACTGCAGCTCTGAGTCAACGCCTCGCCTCAGCTCAGCTCAGCAGGAACTCCTTATGTAAACTGGTCAAGCTGTCACCGTCCTCTTAAGTTCTTCGGATGGTTCCATGTGCAGTGGATCCCTCCTGAACCTGGAGACAACCCGGTCTCCATGTTTAAACTGTTGTTGTGTTGTTGTTCTTCTTGACCCTCTTACAGAGTCCAAACAGGTCCAGTTTACTCTCCTCAACTCTCAGAACTCTGCAGGCCAATCCTGATGTTTGTCCTACATATTTCACTTGATGTTTTTCATTTGATCAGGAGTGGAGGTTCAGTGTCCTCCTGTGGTTTTATGGCAGAGTCTGAACTTCATCTGTAGATGCAGAGATGATGTGTTTATGTTCCTGAGCAGATGTAGTAACTTCGGGTCAGAGGTCACGGACATTCAGTGCTGGTTTTGGGCCTTGCCCCTCACGTACAGAGATCTCTCTGAATGAAATTCTGGATTGTAGACGGTGAGTTACGGCCACACTCAAGGGGAAAAGGAAGTAACATAAAACCAGATGTTCAAGGTGTAAACAAAGTTATTTATCCTCTCTGTCTCTTTCAGGTTATTCCTGGTCAGGCACGGTGTTGGTTGAAGATGCCGTCACATCTCCTGTACTGAAAACTCTCTCTGTCTGTGTCTGAGAGATGATTTGATTTAGGCGCTTCTGGTTTCAGAAATGCCGACCCCTCTGATTGGCGATGTGGGGGAGGTGCCGCTCCAATCCTGGACCTAACACCGTAACACGGTGAAAACTGTCGGTGAGCCTCGTCCCATCGTTCATACCTGATCATGATACATCACCTGTTAGAAATAAACCTGTTCACCTGTGGAAGCTCCAGACAGGTGTTTGTTCAGTGTGTTCCATGTCAGTGAACAGGAAGTCTCAGATCACTTTATTCATTCATCCTCAGGTCTGAAGCTGAAGATCTGAACTTGAAGTGTGTTGTGGGGAGTTGAAGCGTGTTTGTGATCGGCGCCTGCTGTGAAAGTGAAAGCTGATATTCCGCTGGCTCACAGTTTCAGCCTCAGGACCGGGTGAACCTCTGTAATCCCGTTAATGCTGCCTGAGGATGAGCGTGTGTGCTGTGTGTGGACGGATTGGCCTACAACATAAAGAGGCTTAGAGGTCTGGATCTACATAAACAGTGCAGGAATTAAGGTTATGCAGCCAGGTGGAGGATTAGAGCCGATCAGCACGCGAGTATCACCTGAGGTGACTCAACACCTGTGGCTTGTTCATCAACACTGATGAAACTCTGAGAGAAGACAGAAGATGGAAACTTCAACCTCAGGCCTCACAGTAACTTTCAGAAGTGGTTGCTGTGGTTGCAGACGTCGGCTTCGGCTGCTGGAACTAAAAATAAAGTTTCCATTTTTAGTCACTTCATATTTTAAGAGACTTAAACATCCGAACTCTGTCGTCATGTTCTTCACAGAACCTCTAACCCTTCACAAACGTCCTTCCAGTTATTCCTCCTGGTTCTTCGTCAGTTGAAACATCTTGCATGTTGGTCTTGATGTCGATGTGTTAGTCGAACCTTTTACCCATCGAGTCAAACACTTTCATTTACATTGATACTGTTGCACCAGAACACCAGCTCTGTGACAGCGAAACGTTCACACTTCATGCTCCACCGGAGTGTTTCACAAGCGTTTGGTCCTCCAGATTTGCTGCTACAAAGTTAAACTGTTTCCTTTTTGTCTGTTTTTGTGGTCTAAAGTCTGCACTGGGTGTTTTATTTTGAAAACCAGATCTCCCTGACGTTTCTGAAAGGCGTTTCTGGTGAACTTGCAAACAGCATCTATCAGCTTGTGCTGTCTGAACCCAACATCAGTCATACTTCGGTCTCTGACAGTAACCTGACTGGTTTCTAGTTGGGATTTGAACCAGCAACCCTCCACATTATCACAAACTGTCAGAGTGAACCAGACGAAACAAAAAACAGGTGACACAGATGAGCTTCATTAAAAGTGTGTGTGCAAATATATATTTCATTTCTTGTCATACAAACAACAAAGATAAAAAAGTGAATCATTAATCATGAAAATAAAAACAATCATCAGATAGAGAATTTAAACAATTTACAAAAACCTCCTGTGTGAAGAGAGAAGCTGCTCTCTGCAGGTACAGTGCATGTTATACATCGACGCTTAGGAAAGTTCATCATCACGAAGATTCAGCAAGTTAACGAGAAAGTTAATTAAAAAAACAATGAACATGAATCTCTGACAGGCTTCATTCATCTGGTAACAAGAAGGATTATCATCATTATTATTATTATATACACTATAATATGACTGAAGGTCAAATATAAAAGTACAGACATGTCGGTAATCAATTACTCAACAAACCTCACGTTCAGACCCAAACCACGGTCTGACTTCCTGTCTGTGAAGACGTTCTACAACACAGATCCGGTTTCAGGTTCCTGAAGTACAAACAGGACAAAGTAGTGCATTTGTTGGGGGGACTATTTTCAGCGGCGGATTAATCCAAGTTTGAGTTTTAGCGGCAGCGGGACAGTGAGTCAAAAATAAAACACAGCTCGTGTTCGTTAGTCGATGGTTTGAGTCTCAACATGAGGTTCGTTTGGAGTCATCGCAAACATTCGCTCGTTATTCGCCACGTGCGGCGACGATAAATCAAAGTGTTGTTAATTATTCACACAGAGTGTCGATTATAAAACTCTTAACATTAATTAAGATCGTACGAGGATCCCCTCGTCTTTCCTGGACCCGGATACTCGACCCAAAGACGGAGCTAACTTCTTCTTCCGTAGGCTTCACGATTACAGATCAGAAGCTAGGCTGAGCCTCAACACTGTACCCAGGTCTGATAGATCCAGGTTGGTGGTTTGGACCATTCAGGGTCCGTAGGAACTATGGCAGCTGCGTCACGAGCCAAGAGGTCAGCGTAGCTGCTGCTAGCATTAGTTCTGTTAGAACATTTCTTAGGTAATCAGCTGATTTTAGACTCACTGTGACATTATTACTGTCAGATGTCATCGGAGCTTTAAAATGTTGAATTCATGAAATCAGACTCCTTTTATAAACTTCATATTTTCTTCTTTATGTCGACAGATCTGAGCTCAGCGTTTCACTCACACGGTGAAGTCTCGTTCGCTTCCTAAAAAAAAAAACAACACAAAACTGCTGCACAACTTCACGTGTCTGAAAAACACGAAAACATCCAGATGGGGCGTGCGGTCGAATAGTCAAATTTGCTCAGGAACCTTCGTCACGGAGTGAAATGACTCTGATGTGTTCACGTGTCCGTCATGATAAGAGCTTGTTTGATTCCTCAAACTGTGAAGGAAAGGAGCTTCAGTGCTTCCTTCATCATCTCCTTCAGCAGAGGACACACGGAGCATCCTTTAGGAAAGGAAAGGAGGAGATGCCGTCCCGTTCAAACTGTTTGGAACTGTGCCATCCAGCGTCCTGCAGATCCTCATGAAGTTCCCGTTGCTGATTCCTCAGAGATCTTTGCCATAACTTGCTAACAAACACTTCATCTGCTTCTGTGACAGCTGGACAATATTCATTATTACTGACACTCTGACTGATGATGACGTCACAGTTTGACATTTCCTGCAGCAAACAACACGGTCAGAGCGCGGGGAGGATCCAGGAAGGATCTCAGAGGAGCGTTTTGTAGTCCATCTTCTGGACTTTGTAGTTTTACCACAGATCACGTCAACAACATTCACCGTCGCTTCATGACGTAGAGTGAGAGCAGTCGACTCCTAACTCCTCATCTCCTCTCCTTCACATCTGTCCTCATCTCCTCTCCTTCACATCTGTCCTCATCACCTCTCCTTCACACCTTGATAGAAAACGTCATGAAGGACTTAGGAGCTGATTTTGACTATTCGACCGTACCCAGAGTCTGAAACATAAAGATGAACTTCGGCACAGCTCGGTTCTTAAACCCGGCCTGTTTTTTTTGTACTACGAGGCTAATCAGAGTTAGCCTGGAGTCAACTTCTGGTTTATACCACTGGACTAAACTGGGCTAGACTGGTTTAGACTGGATTTTATCAGTCGCTGGTCAACAGTTTTTTATCTGGAAAAAGGCAAACAAGTGACTGTATCTAATGTACCGTACAGAAGGAGTTTCTGCTAGCTTCACCTTTCTTTGAAATACAAACGTAACTACAGAATGGGTTCTCTGAGCAGAGCGCTGCAGGGATGATACTTCTGTCAGTTTGATACTTCAACGTTTTAATCAGCAAGATAATCACCACAAAAAACAAATGTGGAAAGCTAACGTTAGCTTTAAACAAACGCCTTTAACATCACCAACTTAATTAAATCATTACTAATTAAAATCTACACGTTGTAAAGTTTGAGTTATAAACACAACAACGTGCAGCTGTGCTCTGTCTGTGTGTGAGTGACTGCTGAGAGACACAGAAAATCTCTAAATGAAGCCCCTCCAACTAGTGGACACTAATGCCAAACGGTAGGTGCTATCAAAAAGCCCAAATGACCGTGAGCATCCTCATCTTGTCGACCATGTGAATGCTGAATTTCAGTGTGTGAAGTTAAAAAATGTGACCTGGGCAGAGAGAGAAAGAACAGGTGTGTATGGGGAACAGTAAATAGTAGCCGTGCAGGCACGCTCAGTTATTTACAAGGACTCATTCCTGCAGCTCTCCGTTATGAGCGTTATAACGATGTCTTAAATTAATTTATGCAATCATGAATTAAGGTTCCACAAATATCCTCTTTAGAAAAATATGAGCGTTGACTGTAATATCTTTATAATCCGTCATGTGAAGACGCTGGTAAATTACGTGTACAGAAAACTGATCCTGAAAAAGTTATTTTCCTTTTTCCAGAGAAAATCCAGCAGTTTAGTCCAGATCTCTGAGACTCCCTGCCCCCCCAAAACTACATGAGACATCACATGAACCCCCAACATGAATTCAGAAATCTCTTTGTAAAGTTGCTCTTTCGTTGGTTTAACCTTTAAATCTAGTTTGTCAAATCTGGTCCCAAACCAGTCGAATCTAGTCTAGCCCAGTCTGTCATTGTGTAGTTTTAATTGTCTAGACCAGTTCTCAGTCCATCCGGTCCGGTCCTGGTCCGGTCTACGCAGCCACACAATGGTTCGGTCTGCGTGACATCACGTATCCTCTCCTGCAGACGCAGCGGAACGAGCCTTCGGTGTTCACGCAGCGAGCGTTCACACACGGGTACTCCACACCGACGCCGTCCTCACACTCGTTTTTATCTGCAGACAGAAGAAGAAGAGAGCGAGGAGCAGGTTTACCAGGGTGTTCCAGACGTCCTTCCCAGCAACACATTCCAGCTCTGCATGGAAGACCTCAAGGCGTTCCCAGGCTCATGACTCATGAACAAGACCCCAAGATACTTGAACTCAGAAATCCACCGTGAACCGTGACCTGAGATTGCTCAGGACCAGAGCAACAACGTTACTGCCAACAAATAAAACATTTAACGATCTAACGAACAAATCTCGGACGCTCGTCGGAGCCACAGTCTCTACGTACCTATACACGTCATGGAGGTCATGTCCAGTCCGTATCCTTGGTAACAGTCACAGGTGTAACCCTCGGCGACACGAATACACCTTCCATTCTCACAGCCGTGCAGTATCCCACAATCCTCTGCTGTGCTCAGGCCGGCGTAGGACTCGTAGCGCCCTGAAAGACGAGGGAAGAAGACGACATATAAACCTCAGACGGCCACGAGGATGAGGAGCTGACTGATGTTACCACTCACTCTCATACACCCTCCTCGGTGCTCCTCCACCTCCACCTCTGCTCCTCTCAGTGAACGGAGGGAAGGGCGGACCCGGCCTGAACGCCACTTCCTCCTCTTCCTCTTCCTCCTGGTCCAGGTAAGGAGCGCCGGGCAGGGTGAGAGGACCATCGTAAGGCCGTGATGGAGGAAGAGGCCGGGCTCCGAACGCCCTCTCAGCCCGGGGGTCTGGAGGGAGGCGGAAGGACGGAGACCTGGGAGGGGAGGCGTCCGGCAGGCTGAAGGTGACTGGGCCCCTCCCTCTGAAGCCGGACCTGTCGTCTCCTGCTGGAGAGTAATCGTCAGGGAAGGACTCCGAAGTGTAGGGAGGGAAGTATGGAGGACCTGAGGAGGAGACAAGGAGAGATGAGGAAACAAGAAGTGGAATTAAGGAGAGGAGAGACAAGGAGACAAGGAGGAAACAAGGAGAG
Organism: Larimichthys crocea; assembly: GCF_000972845.2. Lineage (NCBI taxonomy): Eukaryota > Metazoa > Chordata > Actinopteri > Sciaenidae > Larimichthys > Larimichthys crocea. The sequence goes on from NC_040017.1 coordinate 28,769,031, forward strand.
AAGAGAGAGGAGAGGAGATGAGGAGTTAAATCAGTGAAGAATGTGGACAGACATTTTTTAAAAGGTTATAAATAAACTGGATAAAAAACTTCTGAGGTATTTAGAAATAAATCAGTTACAGTGACTCACCTCCTGAGCTGCACAGAGTGGCGTAGTCGTCTGCAGACAGAAAAATGAATCAATGAATGTTTGAACGGAAAAGAACGTCTGTCAGACCTTCAGACACAAATATGTCCGCCCAGAACTTATTATGGAGGAGAGCAGGAAGGTCAGACAGTCCAGAACTTTGGTCTGATGAGTCTGATGAGGCGATTAATTAATTAATTAACATGTTTTGGTTGGCGGGTCAGACCCGGTGATGTTTCCTGTGAGGTATTTACCGGAGTCGGCGGACGGACAGAGGAGGCACTGCAGCCCCCAGCCCTCCCCGTGCATGCAGCAGCAGTCCATGAAGGTGAACTGAGGTCCTGCCAGAGGACTCTGACAGACCAGGTCTGCGGTGATGTGCTGCCAGCAGACGGACATGCTCTCATCTGGAGGACAAACGACAAGAAAGACGTTTGTTCACACCTTCAAACTGTCCAGAACAAGCAGAACAAGCACACCTGACGGTGGAGGACGAAGTAAAAGTCCTCCCCAGAAACAACCTGCAGGAATTGAACCAGCCACCTTCTCTAACAACAACAACAGTAATGAGGCACCACAGAAGAATATTAACAGTCCATGACACTTTGATAACTTTATTCTTCATAATCAGAAAATTAAAGGTTTGTTTTTTTGCAGACGATACAGTTTTATCTTTATTTAAACCTTTCCTGTGTCTCAGACTGTCTGCAGGCTCGGTTCTCTGGCTGAAAATGAATGAGTGATAAATAATTTAATAAGTAAACAGATGATAATAATGTAATAAAGAACAAGTGTTCCCTCAGCAGAACGTGCTGCTGTTTCCCGTACACAGATACATAATATTTAGTAAAAGTTTCACACTGCGCTGAATGTGTTTACAATATGAACTCTGTCTTCTCTATTCATATATAATGTGTGCTGAAGATGTAGTATAAAGGTCAGAAGAAGGATTTTATAACGTGCAGTCGTCATAGTGAGTGAAACTGTTGATGAGCTCCGTCGAGCTGAATCCGCTCTGAACAAAGTGATTCAACAGATTTTATTCTGAAAGGATCCTCTGACAAACTGGATATTTCCTGGAACGTTTTAAAGACATACAATGCTTTTGAGGAACGATGAGCTGTTTTCACTTTTTCCAGATGTGCTCCAGCATCTGTTCATCTTGGACTGTAGCTCCTACAGCTCCGCTAACGTCAGAGGAACCCTGAAGGTCTTTTCAGACGGAGCTCGACTCTCAAATCCACTGCACCCCTCATGTGAACATCCCGAGTGCTCCCCGTCCCCGCTTACCGTTACCACATGTATCTCATCATGTATTCATCTTTTTGGTTCATTTCTTTACAATCTAAAGGCGGACTAAGGAATAAATGAACAGATGAGGAAAACTGGGACTGAGAGAAGGAGGGACCATGAATGGGAAGAACGAGGGAGAAGGTGAGTGAAGGTGGAGGTGAGGTCAGACGAGTTGACACAGTTGTGTTGCATGTCGTTAAAGAGAGAGGAGAGATGAGGAAACAAGGAGAGGAAACAAGGAGAGGAGAGGAAAGGAAAGGAAAGAAGAGGAAAGGAGAGGAGAGGAAAGGAGAGGAAATATGAGGAAACAAGAGGAAAGGAGAGGAGAGGAAAGAAGAGGAAACAAGGAGAGGAGAGGAAAGGAAACAAGAGGAAAGAAGAGGAGAGGAAAGAAGAGGAAAGAAGAGGAGAGGAAAGAAGAGGAAAGAAGAGGAAAGAAGAGGAGAGGAAAGATGAGGAAACAAGAGGAAAGGAGAGGAGAGGAAAGGAGAGGAGAGGAAAGAAGAGGAGAGGAAAGATGAGGAAACAAGGAGAGGAGAGGAAAGGAAAGATGAGGAAACAAGAGGAAAGGAGAGGAGAGGAAAGAAGAGGAAAGGAGAGGAGAGGAAAGAAGAGGAAAGGAGAGGAGAGGAAAGAAGAGGAAAGAAGAGGAGAGGAAAGAAGAGGAAAGAAGAGGAGAGGAAAGAAGAGGAAAGAAGAGGAGAGGAAAGAAGAGGAAAGAAGAGGAGAGGAGAGGAGAGGAAAGAAGAGGAGAGGAAAGGAGAGATGAGGAGTTAAATCAGTGAAGAATGTGGACAGACATTTTTAAAAAGGTTATAAATAAACTGGATAAAAAACTTTTGAGGTATTTAGAAATAAATCAGATAAAACGACTCACCTCCTCCTCCTCCTCCTCCTCCTCCTACTACTCCTCCTCCTCCTCGTCCAGATGCAGAAGAGTCCGGAAAAGTCCCCGGATACGCAGGACGAAGAAATGAGCTGCACAGAGTGGCGTAGTCGTCTGCAGACAGAAAAATGAATCAAATGTTTGAACGGAAAAGAACGTCTGTCAGACCTTCAGACACAAATATGTCCGCCCAGAACTTATTATGGAGGAGAGCAGGAAGGTCAGACAGTCCAGAACTTTGGTCTGATGAGTCCAGGTTTGATGTCACCAAGGTGATTAATTAGGTTAATTAATTAATAAACATGTTTTGGTTGGCGGGTCAGACCCGGTGATGTTTCCTGTGAGGTATTTACCGGAGTCGGTGGACGGACAGAGGGCACACTGCAACCCCCAGCCCTCCCCGTACAGGCAGCAGCAGTCCATGAAGGTGAACCGAGGTCCCACCAGAGGACTCTGACAGACCAGGTCTGCGGTGATGTGCTGCCAGCAGAGGGACATGTTCTCATCTGGAGGACAAACAACAAGAAAGACGTTCGTTAAACACACATGTCTCATTAATCATG
>NC_040017.1:28771908-28814482 GCF_000972845.2 Larimichthys crocea
AAACCTTCATTGTCTCATTAATCATGTCACTAACTAAACTTCTTCCCTGGAGTTTCTGTCTCTGTCGTCCAGCAGGTTCTCGTGGATCGTGGTCCTGCACGACGTCCACTACACATATTACTACTGTCATTATTGCTGCCATATCTCCATCACAGTTTATAGTTGTTGATGGTTTGCTGGGAGAGGGATCCCTCCTCTGTGGCTCTTCCTGAGGTTTCTTCCACCTTTTTTCCCTGTTAAAGGTTTTTGTGGGCAAGTTTTTCCTCACTGAACCGAGGGTCTAAGGACAGGGGTGTCACTCCCTGTACAGATTGTAAAGCCTCAGAGGAAAATGGACTTTGTGACTTTGGGCTGTACAAATAAAACCTGATTTGATTGATTTTGGCCAGTCCAGGAATCGAACCAGCCACCTTCTCTAACACAACAAAAAAACAGTAATGAGGCACCACAGAAGAATATTAACAGTCCAGGACCCTTTAATAACTTTATTCTTCATAATCAGAAAATTGAAGGTTCGTTTCTTTGCAGATGATACAGTTTTATCTTTATTTAAACCTGCTTACCGTTACCACATGTATCTCATCATGTATTCATCTTTGGTTCATTTCTTTACAATCTAAAGGCGGACTAAGGTAATATAACAGATGAGGAAAACTGGACTGAGAGAAGGAGGGACCATGAATGGGAAGAACGAGGGAGAAGGTGGTGAAGGTGGAGGTGAGGTGGAGGCGTCTTACCCACGGTGAGGTGAGACGAGTTGACACAGTTGCGTTGCGTGTCGTCGAGGACCAGAGGGTGTTGACAGCTGCAGTAATACGAACCCACCGTGTTGACGCAAACTCCGCCCACGCAACCTCCTCCTCGCACTCGTCGTGATCTGAGCAGCAGCAGACAGACCAGGACAGACCGACAGACAGACAGACAGACAGCAGTTGCTGGCGGGCCTGTTTGAACTGAACTAAATGAAGGTGAGGCTGAAGTGTGTTTTGTTTACGTACGACACACTCCAGCACTGCTGTTGTTAGAGTATCCACTGGAGCAGTAGCCGTTGTATCCGGGGATGTTGTTGACACACACTCCGTTCTTTACACACCTCTGGATGGAAACGTTTCACTCATCCACATCTGGAAGAAGGAAGACAACTCGAGTTGTATTTTATGAAAAAAGAGCTTTTTTCTTATCCTTTTAGGTTTTAATGGTATTTACTGAAGGTAGTCCAAAAAAAAAAATGTTATCAAGAAGACGTTTGTCTTTTTTCTGTGTCGTCTAAACAGATTTATGGACGTGAAGTTATGACGTATGAACCTGAAGCCACGAGGGGTCAGCACAGCTGCACAGGATATCACGTGGCATCGTAACAACCTTTTTAAAAATATACAATCCGCTCTGTTTCACTGATTTCTGTGATGCAACAAACTAAAGTAATGTTTCTTTTTAAAGTTTCTCTGATTGTTCAGGTGGAACCCGACCCTGGAAAGTTAAATAAATGTGACGAGCTGAACTCCAACTATGTTCAGAAGTTCCACGAGCAAAGAGCTCAAAGAACCCGAACCTGCTCAAACTTCCTGCAGTTTGTTCACTGAATATGAAACACTGAGTGTGTGAGTGTGGTCAGGTGCGTCTGCATGGTCACCTGTGTAGCTGAAGGCTCCTGGTCCGGTGGTGACATATCCTCTCCCGCTGGGACACAGAGACTGAAACTCGGCTGCACACAAACATAGGAAACACTCTTTAACTCTGACAGTGTCATCCTGAGGCTCGTGGTTGTCTGTGGTGTCGTTGTGCTGTGTCTGTGGCGTCTCACCTGTGTATGTGGCGGGCAGGTGTGGTACTGGCAGCCCAGCCCCCAGCCCTCCCCCACCGTGCGCGCACTCCTGCTGGCTGTGTTGGTGGCCAGCAGGCTGCAGGTGCCCCGCTCAGCCAGGTTGTAGTAACACTCCCTCAGCTCACCTGGACGAGCCGCAGGGAGGGGAGGCATCACGGGAGGTGACTCCCCCACACTGAAGTGGGAGGAGGAGGAGTCCAGAGCTCCTCCTGCCAACAAAAGGAGAGGTTTAATGTAACGATCATGTGACTTAATGTAACGTTAATGTAACGTATGTAAGTAAGCTCACCTTTTCGTGCCGTGTTGACACACCGCCTGATGCTCGGGTCGAACTCGTCTCCACGCCGGTCACACTCACACATGAACGAACCTCAACATTCTCACAACGTGCGAACCGCACACACAGCATAAAACCACTCATCCTCTCTGACAGCACACAACAACCACACAGACACACACCACGACGACAGACACACACACAAACACACAACACACGACACACACCACACACCAGACAACAGAACAACACACACACAACAGACACACACAGACAACACACGACGACGCACACGACATACGAACACACCAAGACCAACACAGCAGACAGACACACACAGACGACACACACCAGACAGCACCACACACAGACAGAACACACCCAACGAACGACACACGACAGACAGACACACAGACACACACACACAGACACACACAGCGACAGACACACCAACAGACACACACACACCGACACACACACAGACAAACAGACACACACGACGACACACACAGCAGACAGCACACACAGACACACACACAGACACACACAGGACACACACACACACCACACACACACAGACACCCACACACACACACACACACCACAACAGACACACACACAGACAACACACCACCACACACCGACACCACACACACAGACACACACACCACAGAACCCACACACACACCACACACACACACACACACACACCACACACCGATAAATGCTTGTTCTTATTATCTTTGATTAAAACCTGTGCCTACATTACCCCCGATGCAGCAGTCCGTCCACCACACATAGTACCCTCACAGGCCTTCCCGTCGGCGGTGGAGGTGCAGCCCTGGTGGCACACGCACAGGTACCTTCCTATCAGGTTCTGACAGGTGGCGTGTTCTCCGCAGATCGTCGAGTTGGCACATTCGTCAACGTCTGAGAGAGAAGAGAGGCGTTCAGAGTGTCAACTGTTACATCTGTTTGTGCAACACTTCCTCCAGAACGTGTAGACTCACCCTCACCGCTGCGGGAAGGCGCTCCCGAGACCGGCTCGCAGGAAGCGAGACAGCGGTATGAACCAATCGTGTTCTCGCAGCACTGCGAGCCGCAGACTGGCCGCCGGACGGACGCACTCATCGACATCTGAGACACACAGAGGAGAGAGAGACAGAGTGAATGAGCTATCAGCGGAAAAATCAGACAGCTTTGTCTAAACTATTGTGTGTGTGGTGTGTGTGTGTGTGTGTGTGTGTGTGGTGTGTGTGTGTGTACCGAGGCAGGCGTCCTCTCTGGGTTGGTGGTGAAGCCGGTCTGACATTGGCACTGAAACGATCCTTCAGGTTCACACAGCGACCGTCCGCACACACACCGGGCTTCACCACACTCGTCCACATTCTACAGACAGAACACACACACACACACACCACACACACACACACACACACACACACACACACACAAACACACACACGTTGTCATGGGACGGGCCAAAGATGACATCACCATTAACATCAGCTCTATAAGCAGTCCAGACCTGAGCTGTGAGCTGCTGGCAGCAAACAACAGAACCACAGTCACAAACCTCCAACATACAGAACCTGGACCGGCCCGACCTGAATATTTATGGATCCTGTCAGAAACACGAGTTCTGTATGCGAGTTAAACCTCCTCCATTTTGTTTGTTTGTCTTCCAGAGACCCGCTGGACTGGCTTCAAGTGTCACATCTGAAGGTTGTTCAACATACACTGTTAAAAACTAGCTGGAGTTAAAAGCTGGATCCACTACGACTCCAGAACTACAGAGACCAGACAACAAAGGGAGAAAGGGAAGACAGGAAGTTGACGAAAGACGTTTGTTCACACCTTCAAACTGTCCAGAACAAGCACACCTGACGGTGGAGGACGAAGTAAAAGTCTAAGAGTAGACTGAAGAGCTTCAAGTTAGTGCTGGCTCAGGTCAGTCCTTAGTTATGCTGCCATAGGATTCTCTCTCTGTCTCTCTGTCTCTTCAGGGTTATTCCTAGTCAGGCTCGGGGTTGGTTGAAGAAACCTTCATGTCTCATTAATCATGTCACTAACTAAACTTCTTCCCTGGAGTTTCTGTCTCTGTCGTCCAGCAGGTTCTCGTGGATCGTGGCTGCTGCTGTGGTCCTGCATGACGTCCACTACACATATTACTACTGTCATTATTGCTGCCATGTCTCCATCACAGTTTAGAGTTAGTTGATGATTTGCTGGGAGAGGGATCCCTCCTCTGTGGCTCTTCCTGAGGTTTCTTCCACCTTTTTTCCCTGTTAAAGTTTTTTGTGGGCAAGTTTTTCCTCACTGGAACCGAGGGTCTAAGGACAGAGGGTGTCACTCCCTGTACAGATTGTGAAGCCTCAGAGGAAAATGGACTTTGTGACTTTGGGCTATACAAATAAAATCTGATTTGATTTGATTTTGCCAGTCCAGGAATCGAACCAGCCACCTTCTCTAACAACAACAACAACAGTAATGAGGCACCACAGAAGAATATTAACAGTCCAGGACACTTTAATAACTTTATTCTTCATAATCAGAAAATTGAAGGTTCGTTTCTTTGCAGACGATACAGTTTTATCTTTATTTAAACCCTGCTTACCGTTACCACATGTATCTCATCATGTATTCATCTTTTTGGTTCATTTCTTTACAATCTAAAGGCGGACTAATGAATAAATGAACAGATGAGGAAAACTGGGACTGAGAGAAGGAGGGACCATGAATGGGAAGAACGAGGGAGAAGGTGAGTGAAGGTGGAGGTGAGGTGGAGGCGTCTTACCCACGGTGAGGTGAGACGAGTTGACACAGTTGCGTTGCGTGTCGTCGAGGACCAGAGGATGTTGACAGCTGCAGTAATACGAACCCACCGTGTTGACGCAAACTCCGCCCACGCAACTCTCCTCCTCGCACTCGTCGTGATCTGAGGCAGACAGACAGACAGACAGACAGACAGACAGACAGACAGACAGACAGCAGTTTGCTGAGCGGGCCTGTTTGAACTGAACTAAATGAAGGTGAGGCTGAAGGTGTGTTTGTTTTACGTACCGACACACTCCAGCAGCGTGCTGTTGTAGACGTATCCACTGGAGCAGTAGCAGTTGTATCCGGGGATGTTGTTGACACACACTCCGTTCTTACACACCTCTGGATGGAAACGCTTACACTCATCCACATCTGGAAGGAGGAAGACAACGCGAGTTGTATTTTATAAAAAAAAGAGCTTTTTATCTTATCCTTTCAGATTTTATTGGTATTTACTGAAGGTAGTCCAAAAAAATATGTTATCAAGAAGACGTTTGTCTTTTTTCTGTGTCGTCTAAACAGATTTATGGACGTGAAGTTATGACGTATGAACCTGAAGCACCACGAGGGGTCAGCACAGCTGCACAGGATATCACGTGGCATCGTAACAAACCTTTTTAAAAATATACAATCCGTCTGTTTCTGAGCATTTCACTGATTTCTGTGATGCAAACTAAAGTAAATGTTTCTTTTTAAAGTTTCTCTGATTGTTTCAGGTGGGACCCTGGAAAGTTAAATAAATGTGACGAGCTGAACTCAAACTATGTTCAGAAGTTCAAACGAGCAAAGAGCTCCAAGAACCTGAACCTGCTCAAACTTCCTGCAGTTTGTTCACTGAATATGAAACACTGAGTGTGTGAGTGTGGTCAGGTGTGTCTGCATGTGGTCACCTGTGTAGCTGAAGGCTCCTGGTCCGGTGGTGACATATCCTCTCCCGCTGGGACACAGAGACTGAAACTCGGCTGCACACAAACATAGGAACGCTCTTTAACCTCTGACGGTGTCATCCTGAGGGCTCGTGCGTTGTCTGTGCTGTTGTCTGTGGCGTCTCACCTGTGTATGTGGCGGGGCAGGTGTGGTACTGGCAGCCCAGCCCCCAGCCCTCCCCCACCGTGCAGCAGCACTCCTGCTGGCTGGTGTTGGTGGCCAGCAGGCTGCAGGTGCCCCGCTCAGCCAGGTTGTAGTAACACTCCCTCAGCTCACCTGGACGAGCCGCAGGGAGGGGAGGCATCACGGGAGGTGACTCCCCCACACTGACGTGGGAGGAGGAGGAGTCCAGAGCTCCTCCTGCAAAAAGGAGAGTTTAATGTAACGTTCATGTGACGTTAATGTAACGTTAATGTAACGTTAATGTAACGTAAAGCTCACCTTGTCGTGCCGTGTTGACACACCGCCTGATGCTCGGGTCGAACTCGTCTCCACGCCGGTCACACTCACACATGAACGAACCCTCAACATTCTCACAACGTGCAGAACCGCACACACCAGGCATAGACACACACTCATCCTCGTCTGACAGACACACAGACACACACACACACACACACACACACACACACACACACACACAGACAGACAGACAGACAGACAGACAGACAGACAGACAGACATATACACACAGACACACAGACACACACACAGACACACACAGACACACACACACACACACACACACAGATAAATGCTTGTTCTTATCATCCTTTGTGATTAAAACCTGCTGCCTACATTACCCACGATGCAGCAGTCCGTCCACCACACCATACGTACCCTCACAGGCCTTCCCGTCGGCGGTGGAGGTGAAGCCCTGGTGGCACACGCACAGGTACCTTCCTATCAGGTTCTGACAGGTGGCGTGTTCCCCGCAGATCGTCGAGTTGGCACATTCGTCAACGTCTGAGAGAGAAGAGGCGTTCAGAGTGTCAACTGTTGACGATCTGTTTGTGCAACACTTCCTCCAGAACGTGTCAGACTCACCCTCACCGCTGCGGGAAGGCGACTCCCGATAGACCGGCTCGCAGGAAGCGAGACAGCGGTATGAACCAATCGTGTTCTCGCAGCACTGCGAGCCGCAGACTGAGCCGCCGGACGAGACGCACTCATCGACATCTGAGAGACACAGAGAGAGAAAGACAGAGACAGAGTTAATGAGCTATCAGCGGAAAATTCAGACCAGCTTTAGTCTAAACATGTGAGTGTGTGTGTGTGTGTGTGTGTGTGTGCGTGTGTGTGTGTGTGTGTATACCGAGGCAGGCGGTCCTCTCTGGGTTGGTGGTGAAGCCGGTCTGACATTGGCACTGAAACGATCCTTCAGTGTTCACACAGCGACCGTCCGCACACACACCGGGCTTCACACACTCGTCCACATCTACAGACAGAAACACACACACACACACACACACACACACGCACACACACACACACACACACACACACGTTGTCATGAGGACGGGCCAAAGATGACATCACCATTACATCAGCTCTATAAGCAGTCCAGACCTGAGCTGTGAGCTGCTGGCAGCAGAACAACAGAACCACAGTCACAAACCTCCAACATACAGAACCTGGACCGGCCCGACCTGAATATTTATGGATCCTGTCAGAACACAGAGTTCTGTATGCGAGTTAAACCTCCTCCATTTTGTTTGTTTGTCTTCCAGAGACCCGCTGGACTGGACTTCAAGTGTCACATCTGAAGGTTGTTCAACATTAACACTGTTAAAAACTAGCTGGAGTTAAAAGCTGGATCCACTACGGCTCCAGAACTACAGAGACCAGACAACAAAGGGAGAAAGGGAAGACAGGAAGTTTGACTTCTGGTTCAGTGGTCCTTGTACCAAACCAACTTTAATTTCCAGTCTCTTTTCAAGTCTAGTGTATGGACAAATCACTGAAGTCAAAGGTCAAAGGTCAGGAGTTCAGAAAGTGTTCAGGAGCCTCTGATGTCTGATGCTGTATTATTTATTGACGCTTGATCAAGGAGAATTAGAGACACTCTCAAAGTTCATCAGAAGTGCCTGAGTCGGTCTCACATTCTGCCCAACTCATCCTGGTGGATCGACTTTAAACCCCAAGATAACAGCACAAATACTACACGCCCAGAATGAGTCACAGAGAATGTCTTTACCCATGGAGGTGTTATTGTCAGCATGTTCTAGTCTGGAGACACAGATGTCTGTTTACGCAGATTGGACCGTCAACAACAAGCTATCTATTATGTCTATGAAGGCAGCAACAGGTCTCTGTGACCCTGGACACCACAGTGTGGAGATAGACTGGCACCTACTGTTCCCAACCAAAGCCAAACAACTAATACTGCTGAGGACCTCAAGGCCCACACGGGACCTCAAGGCCCACACGGGACCTCGAGGCCCACACGGGACCCCGTTAACCTCAGGAGAGGAAACTCAGAACAAAGTGATGTGAACAGTGTCAACGACCAATAGGACTTCTCTCTTCAGCACCGTCGGGTAGCCGGTGACCGGCTCACTGCAGCCTTCAAAATGTTTCAAAATATATGAACTAAATATGAAATAAAACATAGAAACACACACACACACTGCGTGACTCACCGAGGCAGGCTGTCTGGTTGAGGCTCAGTTTGAACCCCTGAGCACACACACACGTGTACGACCCGGCCGTGTTCACACACTCTCCTCGGGGGAAACAGAAATCTCCCTCCAAACACTCGTTAATGTCTGCGGACACACACACACACACACACACACACACACACACACACACTCATATTGTAATGATATAAACATGATGATGATGATGTCGTCCTTCATCAGTGACCTCACCTCTGCACTGCCTCCCCAGACTCGGCGCTCGGTATCCGGGACGACAGTCACACCTGAACGAGCCGACCGTGTTCACACACACACGCTTGGCCTCGCACGCCCCGGCGCTCGCACACTCATCAATATCTGCAGAGAGAGGGGGCGGGGCTTAAGGACACTGTGTGTGTGTGTGTGTGTGTGTGTGTGTGTGTGTGTTTGTTACCTTTACAGGAGCCGTCCTGGCTGCTGTATCCGGGCTGACACGACACACACCGATATGAACCCACAGTGTTCACACACTGCTGACCGGGACACTGAGAGGGCTGAACACACTCGTCCACATCTGACACACACACACACACACACACACACACACACACTTTATGCGGCAAAGGTCCACAGGTTGGAATCAAGACGCTGTACATCATGTGACACACACTGTACCAGGTGAGCTAGCCTGGTGTCATGTGATCAATATGGTCCATGATTCATATATATGAGGAGCTCTGATTGGTCAACAAGTCATGTAGAACGTGCTCAACACTAAAAAATCTGTCCCAAATATTTTTCTAAAAATAATCTGGAAAACAACAGAAAAATCCCCAAAAATATGAGTAATATATTTTTAAAAATTAAAGAAAACTGGTAAAATATCAAAAAAAAATTCGTCGCATCCGTCAACACCGAGAAAATATCTAAAATATTGATAAAAAAAAAAAAAAAATCGGACAAATAAATATATTTATACACATATATAGTTAAATATCAGTAAATGATTTAAAATATCTGTTAAAATATGAGAGAACGATGTGAACGACCAGGTGTGTGTGTGTTGGTTTAACCTGTTTTACGAGGACGCTTGATCAGAACACACGCTGACTTACGAGGACGTACCGGAAATGACTCGCTACCGCCCCCTATCGAAACGTCCTCATAATTACATGTGACTGACTTCTAGTGTGTGTGTGTGTGTGTGTGTGTGTGTGTGTGTGTGTGTGTGTGTGTGTGTGTGTGTGTGTGTACCTGCACACACTCTGTTCACACTCTGGTATCCCTGCTCACAGTCCACACAGCTGTACGACCCGTCCGTGTTCACACACTGCTGACCCCGACAAACCTCGCGGTCCTCACACTCGTTCACATCTACAGACAGAGAGAGACGACAGAGAGTGTGTGTGAGTGTGTGTGTTTGAGAGAGAGTGTGTGTGTCTTTGTATGTGTGTGTGTATGTACCTGCACACTGTCTGTTGACGAGTGTGTATCCTGGTCGACACGACATGCAGCGGTACGATCCCACAGTGTTCACACACATCTGACCGGGACACTGAGACGGCTCCGCACACTCGTCTACATCTGAACACACACACACACACACACACACACACACACACACAAAATACACTTCTACCAACAGCTGTCAGCTTAGCTTAGCATAAAGACTGGAAACAGAGGGAAACAGCTAGCCTAGCTCCTCTAAACATCGTTACTGAAGTAAAGGATCCAAAGCAGCCGCGTTACCTGTGCAGGTGTTGTTCTGGAGCTTGTAACCATGGCGACAGACACAGCGGTAGCTTCCAGGTGTGTTTTCACAGCGAGCGTTGGTGCAGGGCGCCTGGCGGCACTCGTCGATGTCTGCAGACAGTCACAGCGACGTGCTTCATCAGTCACAGCATTGAAGGCAGAGTTTAACAGCCTGTACGGACAGGTGTGCTCACCTGTGCAGAGCCTGTTGGACAGTCTGTATCCAGGCTGACAGGAGACGCAGCGGTACGAGCCCTGACTGTTGATACACTCCTGACCTGGACACTGCAGGGGGTCCTCGCACTCGTCCACATCTGAAACACACACACACCTGAGTGTGAGATCAGATCTATAATCACATCCAATCATACAGCTTCGATGTCCACCAGGTGTGTTTACCTGTGCAGGTGTTCCCGCTGACTCTGTAACCGAGGCGACACACACACCTGTAGCTGCCCGGCGTGTTGTCACAGCGACCGTTGCTGCAGGGATTCTGCTGACACTCGTCGATGTCTGAGGACGTGACGCAGCGATGTCATGACAACAAACAGGAAATGACACGAGACACGTAAAGAAACAAACAGGAAGTGGACGTCACCTTGACAACCGGTCTGCTGGCTGCTGCTCCTGTATCCAGACGGACACACACACCTGTAGCTGCCCATCGAGTTCACACACTCCCCCACCGGACACACACCTGGAGACTGCGCACACTCGTTCACGTCTACACACACACACACACACACACACACACACACACACACACACACACACATTATTTTAAAAAGTAAATTAACGATGGTTAGTTGGAACTTTTTCAGTCACCTGGAAACTTTTAATCTTAATTAAAATAAACTTTCCTCAATTATCTGCTGGAAATATCTGAATTATATACTATGAATATAATATATATAATAAAAAATCATAATCATATTTAATATCTGAGAAATATTAATAATATATTATAATACAAATCAAGAAAAAATCAAAAACATGACCTGAAAAAAAAAAAAAAATAATAATAATAATAATATATATATATACTATTGTGTGTGTGTGTGTGTTCATACCTTGGCAGTACGTGCGCTGAGTGTTGGGCTGGTATCCTTGATCACACACACAGATGTGTCTTCCACCTGGCTGATCCACACAGCGGCCACGCCCACACACACCTGGTCTGGTCTCACACACACCTCGCACTGCTGCGTGCGGACACACACACACACACACACACACACGTTCAGATCATGAATACACACTCTACACTGTGAAATCGTCCTGGTGGTCTACAAACACTCTCAGGACTCTTCTTGTCGTGGAAATCATTTCAGAAGATTCATATTTAATGTTTAGTCTCAGCTTGTATGATTACAGTCATAATCAGGATCGATTCGATCTTGGTGGGCCGCTTTGATTTCAGTTTGATTCTTGAGCTAACTTCTTGCAACATAAACTCTCTTCATGCCAAAAGGAGTTTTTGACTCTTCTTTGGACCTTCACCTCCGCTGTAGTTCTACATTGGTGGAAAGAGGTCCAGATTTACTTCACAAGAACAGTTCCTAAGGAAGACGCCCAGGAGGATCCTGATCAGATACCTGAACCACCTCAACTGTCTGTGAAGGACAGCTCTACTCCGAGCTTCCTCCAGATGTCCAGGCTGAGCCCTGCCACCCTACAGAGGAAGCTCATTTCAGCTGCTTGTATCCGCGATCTCATTCTTTGGGTCACTACCCAAAGCTCATGAGGGATGGAACATAGATGGACTGGAAAATCAAGAAGCTCAGCTCCCTCTGAACCACAACGGTCCAGTACAATGGCCACAATACTGCTGACCCCACACCAATCTGCTGGTCCATCTCACGCACCATTTTCCTATCACTTGTGAACAAGACCCCAAGATACTTCAATTTCTTCACTTGGGGCAGCAACTTGGAACGAGCGCTATCCACCGCTTTCCACCGGAAGAACGCACTGATTCTGGTTTCAAGGTAGTGTTGGACTCTTTCTGTGCTGGTACTCACTCTGGACTCGGGTCGTCGGGCTCACAGGTGGTCTGCTGCTGGGCCTCGACCCACGCTCAGGAGTCTGCGGCTGGGCCGGAGATGGGAGAGTGTCCCCTCTAGCTGGTGGTGGATCGGGCCGGGGAGGCACAGGGGAGGACCGACCGGCTGCTGAGGAGAAGCACTGCATTCAGAATTGTTCTTAAGTACAGTACGTAGCCATAAAGAAAGGGAGGATCTAGACAGACCACTACAACCTGAGAGTCTACTGGACTAAAGGTGATCCTTTGTGGACTGCAGGCAGCAGAACCGGTTAGTCAGATTTCATTGAAATGATAAAAAAGTGTGGACTAAGAGCAAGGCAGTATTTTGGAGCTTCTGTTACCTTGAGTCCCGGTGGACGGAGGTTGTGGTCTTGGATGTGCAGGAGCAAGGTCAAGCTGGTTCTGTTGGGTTCCGTGTCTGCCTGTAGTCTGGGGTTTGTCTTGGGTGACTGTGGTGCCAGTGCTTCCCGGGTGAACAGGCCTGGAGGAAGGAGAGTCTGGACGAGACGGAGGCTGAGGTCGAGGCTGAGACGGAGGCTGGGGTCGTGGCTGGGGTTGAGGTGGAAGCTGGGGCTGGGGCTGGGGCTGAGGTCGTGGTACAGGCTGGGGCTGAGGTCGGGGTACAGGCTGGGGTACAGGCTGGGGCTGAGGCCGGGGTACAGGCTGAGGCTGAGGTCGGGGTACAGGCTGAGGCTGAGGCCGTGGTACAGGCTGGGGCTGAGGTCGGGGTACAGGCTGAGGCTGAGGCCGGGGTACAGGCTGGGGCTGAGGCCGGGGTACAGGCTGGGGCTGAGGTCGTGGTACGGGCTGGGGTGGACTGGGTCTAGTGTGGGTACCAGCTGATCCTGTACTGGATCCGACCCCTGAAGTACTCGCTCCACCAGCAGTCGCACCAGAGGAAGAGGGCTTATCCTGAGACCTGGAGGCTCCGCTGCTACTGGAAGTACCAGCACCTGGCAGGGAAGGGTTAGAGATGCTAAAGCCAAAATCTCATGCAGGTGTTGTTGTTATGAGCAGACAGTAAACAGTATGTTCTAGCTGGATCTATATCAGGTACCCTGGTTATCCTGGTTTCCGTGGGGTACCAGCGAAGCTCCTTGGTTCCCGAGCTGCTCGGTGACTCTCTGGTTGAACTGCAGGGCTGAAGCGGAGTAGTGATAACCGGGTCCGGCTGGACAGATCTCCTTAAAGGCCACTGGAGGAGGAGCCAGAAGAAACTTTTAAAAATCATGTCTTCAGCAGAGCGAACTGCAATTCTGGGAAAAGTCAACAGTTAGTGGGATTCATCCTCTGAGGACCATGAGTGTCAAAGTTTTCCAAAACTTCCCAGGCCAGGTCAGAAAATTTGTGGCTATAAAAGTTTAAAAAAGGGGGCAACACTGCAGATGTTTTACATGACTCTGCTTTGCTGGAGATAAAAGTTGCTTTGCATGTTTACCTTTTCGTAACCAACTAGCAGTCGAATTTCTGGTAACCAACCTGAACCAAAGTACGGACATCTCTGGCAGTTGGGTCCCCAGGCTTTGCCTACTCGGCTGCAGCAGCAGATCTGCTTGGTGATGTTCCTCAGGATGGGTAGAGAGCAAGAGGATGGACCCTGACCCGAACCCAGAACCCGGTAACACTGACTCTTCTCTTCTGATATCACACTCTGGGCTGGGGAGGACACACGTGAGGACAGAGTTACAAACGCATCAAGGAGCTCGTCATGGGAATCCAAACAGGCACCAGCAGAGCCCTGCATGCAGAATCAGTAACATGCTGTTTCCCCGCCCGGTCCATTCAGGCTCACATCAGCATTCAAACAAGACAGCCTCGACAGAGACTCGACACAAATCAAGCAAGCTTTGACATCACAGCGCCAACACCCCCAAGGTTTGACTGGACACGAAAGGAGGGAGAACATATGTAAGAACAGGAAAAGAGAACAGAACATACAATAAAAGGTATAGCATTCTGTACAAAATTTAGCAGTCACCTAAACCCTAACCGCCTTTGGGAGCACCACCTTCAGGAGGTGGTAACATCTCAAAAAACAGGTCATTGGGTAGCCACATGTGGACTGTGGTGGTACTCAAACTCGTCTTATAACATTTAATAATCCTAGTCTTTACTTTAAATCAAGAGAATTATTCAGGTTTATGACTGGTTATGTTGTCTGGTTAGATGTCAAGTTGTCATAAACAACAACAACAACAACATATAACAATGTCTAACAACAAGTTTTCATTAAAAGTGACACCAAATTAAGTTTTGTCTTGATGTCCTTCCATATCCAGTGTCTCCAATTTGACTTTGCTCATCAATTAATTAAGATTTACCAACAAAAGAAAGACACAAACACAAACAGTAAGACAGACGAGAACACAAACAACAAAACAAAGAAAATTCAGCCAGGACAACGTTAGAACTAGACAGGACAGGCGGAGAGACGAACCAACTCTCTGCAAAAGAAAACTGTTTTTAACACCATGAAAGGTCTTTAATTTCTTAATAACTTCCTTATAATGTGATGTGGGACCACATCATCTGGGACTGACTTTAAGTCGTTGGTGAAATAAAAGGCTGAAAGACAGACACTTATTTACCATAGAAATTACACTCTGAAGCTTCATACGTGACTTTTGATGCAGTAATTAAGTTCAATTTTATCGAGAGCAAACATGTAATTTCAAGAAGACTTAATACACACCCCTCCACGAGCATTTCCAGCCAGTTTGGAAGCAACAGAGAGACGAGACGGTGTCAGGCTTAACAAATCAGCTTTGATTAGAGCGCGGTCATTGGTTACCAGATGGACCAGCATCCTGCAGCAGACCCACCCCTCCTCTTCCACCTCCTCCACCTCCTCCTCCTTCTTCTTCTCCTCAGCGAATGCCGGTCAGAATAAGCAGAGCTCCAGTCAGGCTTCAGTAAAACCATCTGAGCACCAAACTTCAGTCAGATTCCACCGATTTTCTTCAGAACAAAAGAGTTCTTTAGACGTCTGACAGAACAAAGAACCCTCTCACCTCCGACTGAACAAAGACATCCATTGACCTCCAACCACAAGTTTCATGAACTCTATGCTGAACTCAGCAAAGTCGGCGAGCCTCGCCCTGAATATTAAAGGAGCACACCGCCTATTTTACCAATCGACAGGCTTCGTCTGTTTTCATTGAGTTGTAGTTTGAAGTTTGGTTTGTTTACAGGGCTGTTCATGCAACCAAACATTTCCTGTTGCTGCTGAAAGAAGGAAAAGAAGAAGACCAACAAGATGAAGTAGAAGAACAAAGAAGCAGACAAAGTTGATGACAACCACAAAGAAAAAAAGACGGCAAGATGAAGACCAAGACAAAGAAGACCAAGAAGATGGTGATGAAGAGAAAGACAAAGACGATGACAACAACAAAGACCAAGAAGACCAAGAAGTAGAACAAGACTCCAAGATGTCGAAGAAGAAGCTGACAAAGAAAACCAAATAGACCAAGAAGAAAACAAAGAAGGTGAAGAAGACGTAAAAAGTTGTGATCATCACTACGTCATGAAGTACACAGAGTGCTTTGTAGAAGAATACTGACAGAAGGATCTCAGACACAGTGCGGAGCTCATGAGTCCCAGAGGATGAACCAGCTCCTGCAGGAGGTCTATAACTGGATGTTTGAACGGAGCTCAGATGGATTCATGAAGTCCTGATCTGGAGTCTGCGTTATTCCTCATTTCATTCCCAAGCCGACGGCTGTGTGGGTGTGTGTGTGTGTTACTTACAGATGCAGATTCCATGTGAGGCATCAAGGAGGAACCCCGCCCTACAAACACAGCTATAGCTCCCCCTGGTGTTCACACAGATCCCATTCTCACACAGCCCAGGCAGGAGGCACTCATTAACATCTACACACATATACATACATGAACACACACATACACACACGTTACCACACCTCCTCCTCGTCATCTTCTTCATGTTTCTATGTCCACGTTGGTGCATCGAGGATCGAGAGATCTTACGTTTGCTACCAATCCTTTAGATGACATTAAAAATAAATACAAACTTTATCATTATTAAGAGGAGAACAGACTGGGGATATTGTTGGGCTGTGGAAGGAGGACTTTGAGGAACTCCTCAACCCAAACATCCCGTCCTCTGTGCAGGAGGCAGACCCTGAAGCCTCGCCTACATCTCTGGTTGAGGATGCCAAGGCAGTTAGGAAGCTCTTTGGCGTTGGACATTGCTGGGCCGTCTTTTCAGGGCACTTTCACACCAGCGCTGATTGGTCCGCTTTAAATGGACCAGAGTTTGTTTCCTCGGATAGTCCAGTTTGTTTGGGCAGGTTGTGAAAGCTCATCCGAACCAAACAAGCGAACTCTGGTCCGCCTGAAAACGCGGGTATCGGTCCGCCTGAGAGCAGCTGTTGTAACTGCATGACGTTGTCCAGGTGGTTTTGGTCTGCTTTCAAAAGTGCAGTGTGAAAGTGAACCAAACCAAATGAAGGTGGCATTCCTCACCCAATCGGACCGAGTCCCGCAGACTATCCTGGCTTTAAAGCAACATCAGTGTCGCGTGGAGGATGGGTACAGTACCTGTGGAGTGGCAGACCGGGGTGGTCGTCCAGTCTACATGAGCTTCGTGGATTTGGAAAAGGCTCACGACCGGGTCATGTGCTCATGTGCGGGGTACTGAGGGAGTATGGGGCCGCTGGTACGAGCCATCCGGTCCTCGTGCAACCAAAGTGTTTGTAGAGTTGAAAGAGTCGTGTTGGTATTCTCCAAAGTGTTTGTAGAGTTGAAAGAGTCGTGTTGGTATTCTCGGTACAAAGCCAAATACTTTCTCAGTGTGTGTGTGTGTGTGTGTGTGTGTGTGTAACTCACCGGCACACTGAGCCCCATTGGATCGTTCAAATCCGACAGGACAGCTGCTGTTGTTTTGACCTGATGATGCAGAATATTACGAAATGACCAAAAACACCAGACTGTGTGTGTGTGTGTGTTTCTGTGTGTGTGTGTGTTTCTGTGTGTGTGTGTGTGTGTTTGTGTGTTTCTGTGTGTGTGTTTCTGTGTTTCTGTGTGTGTGTGTGTGTGTGTGTGTGTGTGTGTGTGTGTTTCAAGGTGTATTGCGTCACTTTCTGATTTGACAGTATGATGTGAAATTAAACGCCAACAAGTGAGCTAACACAACTTCCTGTGTGTCACACACACACACGTGCAAATGTTTGTGTGTGTGTGTGTGTGTGTGTGTGTGTGTGTGTGTGTGTTAAAGGCCTACAGTCCCAAAGAGCAGCATTCCTTTACTGTTAGTCAGCTCTGCAAGAACATGGAGGACGCATCATTACTCTCTGTGTGTGTGTGTGTGTGTGTGATAATGTCAGATAGTTATATAAGCAGCTCCTGGTGGAATATGTCCAAAATATTTCAGTCATAAAGTATCAGAGCTTCACACACACAGACACACACACACAAACGTGTGTGTGTGTGTGTGTGTGTGTGTGTGTGTGTGTGTGTGTGTGTGTGTGTGTTGGCAGCACTGTTATTATTTTTGGCCAAACCTCGAAGCTTCCATATCACCGTGGTATTTTTGGAAATCACCGTCAGAACTTCGACACACTGCATGAAAATCATGGAAGTCTTTAAAAAAGTACTTCAAGTATTTAGAGTACTCTGTTTAGTCCATGAATCTACCTATCAGTGTGTGTGTGTGTGTGTGTGTGTGTGTGTGTGTGTGCGTGCGTGCTGATTGTGTTGTACCTGTGTCCGGACAGAGGACACAGTCGGTGATGCCCCACGCCTTCCCAAGTCCTCTGCAGCACATTTCCCAACTCCTCAGACCAGGCAATGGAGAGCTGCACTACACACACACACACACACACACACATACACACACACACACACACACACACACACACATTAACTTACTGTAGAAGTCATGTGGTTGAAATAAAGACAAAAAATGTAAAAACCAAAATGTATTTGCACTAAACAGAAAGTACAGCTGAGGGTCCACAGAGGCACCGCAGGGGGTCCAGATCATGATGTGATGCAGATCACTGAGAGACTCCAAACAGAGGATGCATGTGCAGTCCAGCTGGACGAGTCAGTGGACAAAGACAAACAGCTCTTGACATTTAATAACAAATAATAATTATGCAATATTTTGTCGCTTGTCCAAGAGAAGATCTCTGAGTTAAAGAGCAAGTGACTCATTTTTAAATTTTCATTTCTGAATACGGTCCAGTATTGAGCAACACTACTGAAGTCGACATCCAGTAAAACTTTTTGTCTTTGCAGTTATTATGGACCCGACAGAGATCTTTGTTCACAGCTCCAGACTCCATTGACAAAAACATTTTAATAGAAATATCAAGTGGAAGTCTGGAAGGACGATGGAAAGTCTTTAACGTGACTCAGACTTGATCTCAGAGCTGCCTGCTGGTCCAGAAGTTGTGAAGACTCGAACTTGAAGCTTGTTGACAGCGGCTCAAACTAAAGCTGCATTTTATCACGAGGGTGAAAAACGGCCGAGGAGGGAGATTTTATCAGAAAGCAGAGAAGTGTGAACACGCCGAACATCTGCAGCCAGAAAGTTAATGTGAAGCAGAGAAGTCTGAGTCTGAACTTATTACAGGATAAAAACATAAATCACTGATTTACTTTGACCAAAAAAGGCTCGAGCAGAACAAACGGACAGGTTTTATTACACGTCAGTAAACCAGCTGTCGTCAAACAGGAGTTCACTTTGATTAAGAACTCCACTAATACTCAGGCTGAACTCTCACACTGTGTCTGTACTCCTCTAGAGGGCGCTGGTGGGACTACACTTGTTTCCGTCTCACCTGTCTGTCTTTGACCTCTCTGAAGCAGTACTTGAACCCAGCCTGCTGGTTGTACGTGCCGTCCCCTCTGAGCGTCTGCGCTTGGACCGGTCCACCTCCTGGAGCCGGAGCTCCCGCCGACCCCGAGGACGAGGAGGAAGAGAGCGTCCGCAGGGTGGGACTGAATCCAGACACCTGGAACGAAGAAGAACCCGCTCAGAGAGAACCAATGTGAGAGCACAGAACCTTCAGACTGTTTGTTTGTTACCTTCAGCACCTGGTGGATCTTCACGCTGGCCTCAGGGGGGTGCTGCACTCGCACCTTCACCATGGACGGACCGGAGGCTGCACGCACAAACAGAACAAACGTTACGTGAAGCTACAGCCACCATTTAGCTTAGCATAAAGACAGTAAACAGACCTCCACCTCCAGACCTCGCCGCCTCCTGGTCCAGTCCCAACGGTAGGAGGAACTCGGATTGGGTCAGATCCTGATTGGTCGAGGGCAGCGCAGGCTTGACGATCTCATTGGTGGAGGAGGGCGGGGCGGCCGCGGCTACGGCGTTGGCAGCGACGGGGATCTGGCAGAACTTCCCTGTGAAGTTTGGCGGGCAGAGGCAGCGATCCTTCTGCAGGCAGACGCCTCCATTCTTACAGAGCAGAGGACAGAGGACTGCAAGGGGGGACAACAGAGACCCGATCAGACTGGATCAGAACCACATTACACTTCAGGAGGTCAGAGGTCAACACTAACACACGTCCATCATGTTTACTGCTGGCCTGGAAGTTGCTAAGAGACCGACAGGTCGTGTTTGAGGTCAGACTGCTGCTGCTGGAGGTCAACGTGGACCGGGCGCCAACAGAACCAGCCGGGGCACTTCCTACTTCCTGACAGGATGCCGGTGTATTGTTACCCAACGTGCAGCAGGAAAGGAACCTGCAGCAGGTCGGATCGCCTCGTTGATACGAGCTGTTGTTTCCATGTTCACACACGTGACGCTGACTGCTGTTGTTCTGTGTGTGAGTCCGAGGGCGTAGCTGCTCTTTAAATGAATGAAGAGATCCAGCTGTGGTTTGACAGACTGGATCAGAGCCTGACTCCAGACCATATCTCCAGAGTCCTCAAGAGTCCTCCAGGATGACCTCCAGGACGGCCTCCAGGACGGCAGGATGTTCTCCTCAAGACAAACTGTGTTTGCCTGCTGCTACTTAAAACTCACTACCAGAGACACTGAACGCTACCGAGACAAACTCTCTGTGATTTACAGAGTTTCCTGATGGTCAGTGAAGTAACCTGCCGCTAAATGTAGCTGCTGTTAGCTCAGTTTGTTAGTCCCCGACTAACAGCCCGGACTGTAAATGGTGAATGGACTGTACTCGTATGTCTTCTTTCTAGTCTTCCGACCACTCAAAGCTCTTTTGAAGAAGAAGAAGACGAGTTCCTCTTCTTCTGAAATAATGGCAGAGGAGAAGAGAGTGAAGAGGACACTGACGAAAACATTTTATGGAGGAAATGTTTTCTGGTTTTCCCTCTGATGCTGCTCCGGCTGCTCCGCCTCAACTCTCTGTGATTTACAGAGTTTATGATGGACAGTGAAGTAAACTGCTGACAGCTGTAGCTGCTGTTAGCTCAGTTCGTCAGCTTGGCGGTGAGCTCAGAGCGACGGGTACCCAGGCTCAGCAGCCTCTATGGACATGATGGCAGAGGAGCAGAGAGTGAAGAGGACGCTGACGGAGGAAGCTAAGAAGAGAAAAGGAGAGAGTGAGCGAGCAAGAAGCCGCCGGACAAGAGTAAATCTTAAGTGTTCAGGTCCTCCTGTCTGTAGGTAGGTGGACCACAGCAGAAGACCTGAGGGTTCTGGAGGGTTCTGGAGGGTTCTGGAGGGTTCTGGAGGGTTCATAGTTAATCTGATAAATAGGTGGGATCATGAAGATCTTCATAAACCACTAGGAGGACTTTAAAGCTGATGACCAACTGTAAGCTGAATTCCTCTGAGGGAGACCACAAAGTCCCTTTCTCTTTGTCCTGGTTGAGATGCAGGAACTCCTCTGCCATCCAGAACTGGACCAGAACTTTCTCGTCCACGTCCTCTCCACTGTGTGTGTGTGTGTGTGTGTGTGTGTGTGTGTGTGTGTGTCTGCCATGTGTGTGCTTTGTGTAAACGCAGTGACCTGATTATTAACCCGGACGTCGCCCTCCAGATGGACCGCATCAACACAAACGGGATAAACAACGAGAGATTAAAGACACAAATGATCCAAACAGATGAAGGGAGAGAGAACAAACAGATCTGGGGTTCTGGTTCTGATCGGACTGTTCTGTGCTCGAGGTTTGGATCAAGAAAGACACAAACATCTGACAGTTTATCAGCTTATGAAGCTAACATGTTAGCAAACAGCTGTCTGCTTCTACAACCAGTAGACGCCGAGCTAAAGCTAATGTAGCAAAGCTAACACAGCTAGCACTGAGCATCCAGCTGGTTTGGAGCTAATGCTAATGTAGCTAACTGCTAACTTTAGCTAATGTCACGACCTTAATCACATTAGCTTCTGTGGTTAGCTCGGTCAGCCGTGTAGCTAACTGAACTGACTCTGCCCGGGATGCCAGGAGCCAAGAAAACCACCTGATAGACTGCTGTGTTCACTGTTAGACTGGACACTGCTGGTTCAGAGGTTCTGTCGCCGTGTTCACTGTTAGACTGGACAGTGCCGGTTCAGAGGTTGGGTTCACTGGAAGCTAGACTTTAATCGTGTTCTTCTGTGGCTGATGATGAAGTAGCTAACGAGTGAACATCCCGCTCTCCTTCTGATCTCTGTTGGAAGCTGCACATGCTCAGTCCTGATTGGGTCCAGCTGGGGCTGATGGGAATGTATTGAACACATTAAAGTGTCGAGGTGGAGGTCCAGAGATGACGCTTGTTTTGTTACTGTACGTTTGTGCCAATAAAGTTCATTCACAGAAAGAAAAACAAAGGAGACACTGGGGGGGTGTGACCTTTTGACCCCATGATGTCAGAGTGTGTGTGTGTGTGTGTGTGTGTGTGTGTGTGTTAATGATAAATGAAAGCCATATGTCAGTGGTGTTTCCTCCTCCTCCTCTTGTTCTTCTGTTTCCCTCCAAATACTGTAAAAATGTAAATTTGTGTGTTTTCATTCGCTGCTGTCGTTCGAGTTCACAGCGAGATGACGTCGCTTTTCCAACCCGCAGATTTTTCACTAGTTATTTACAGACGTTTAGCTTCAGGGGGGGGGGGACCAGAGATGAGCTGCACATGCTGCACATTAGATTCAAACTGAGAGAACAAACTGCAGCTTAGACCAGAACCAGAAGTCCAGAGTAAAGTTCACGAGATGTGGACGCCATGAATGCAACCTCCAGACCAGATGAGGGCAGCTCTAACAGTGAACACAGCAGCCTACCGAGGTGGTTTTCGTGCCGGGTTTGGCTCCCGGTTCCAGCTGCTGAGCCCGACTCTGTTGCCTGCTATCAGCAGATTCAGTTAATTAGCGGTGCACTCTTACACGTACGTTACTTCTACTGTAAGAACTACAGTTCCCATGATGCTCTGTGGGGATGCAGCATGAACTCTGAGAGACAAACTGAAACAATTTTAGAAACTCCTGGACGGAGATCAATCGTTCAAACTATTCACTGGCTCCACTTCAGATACTCAACTTGGCCAAAAGCTGCAGGTCACATGACGCAGCTGGAGCGCCGTCACACGTTACACACGTACCATCACATGTTGAGAGTTTCACCACGGCGACCAAGTCTTTGAGAGTTGCCATGAAGATGAATCTCCAGACAAATGGTTTGTGATTTCTTGAACTCTTTGTGACATAAATTCAGTTTTTAGTTGGTACCACATGGACACAAGACTACGTCCAGGTTTTAAACAGTCTGCAAGGACGTCACAGAGACTACGTCCAGGTTTTAGACAGTCTGCAGGGACATCACGGAGACTACGTCCAGGTTTTAGACAGTCTGTCTCTGGTGATGGACGTGCCATAAATCAGCCTGTCAGTCATTGGTCAGATAAGAACTCGGAGACGTTAAAGGTTGAACTTACAGACTCTGAAGCCCGGTCCGTGGGAGACGTCTGTCCTTGCTGCTGCGTCTCCTTCGTTGCTGCTGTACAGCGTGGTCATGTTGCCTCGCTCGCAGTACTTCACACATCGCTCCTGGCTGCAGCGCATCTTACAGATGGTCGGCGTGAACATCACCTGGATCCTGTCCACGCCCCCTCCTCCACCTCCAGCAGCGTTGGCTGTCTGTCCATCAGCTGGCGCTGGCAGAGGAGAGAAGAAGACGATGAAGAGGGACGACAGAAGGAGCCGAGGCTGCAGCATTTCACTTTGAGTTCAGAGTCTCAGCGTCGCATCGTCTGAACTTTCTTCCTCTGTGGTGGAGCGAGAAAACGAGTGTCGCAGGAAAAAAGGAGGGAAGGAAGAAAAACAAGCTCCCTCTCCTCTAAACACTCCTGAATGTGAGCGAGCGAGCGAGCGAGCAGCAGTGTGCCTGAGCACAGAGAGACAGAGAGAGAGAGAGAGAGAGAGAGAGAGAGAGAGAGAGAGAGATAATTGAAAGCAGTGTGCAGGACTGGGCTCCGATCCAAACTAAATGTTTAGCAGGGATCTGATCCATCAGTCCACACCGACACAGAGAGAGAGACAGAGAGACAGAGAGAGAGAGACAGAGAGAGAGAGACAGAGAGACAGAGAGAGAGACAGAGAGAGAGACAGAGAGACAGAGAGAGAGAGACACAGAGACAGACAGAGAGTCTCTCTCTCTCTTTCCTTCATGACAGATGATGCAACCGGGTTTGAGTTTCAGGGTTCATAAAACGAGGTGAAGCTAAAAGAAGCTGCTGACTGCAGAGCTGGAAGATACGTCAACTTTAAGGTTCAACGCAGCGTGACCGCGCTCCAACTGTCACAACCTGCAGTTCCTCTAACGTCCACTTGAGGCTGGCTCCAGAAGTGAGTCAGTCTCCATAAGTCCCCATGTCCAAATGTCCAACTTCACAGCAGAAATAAACATGTTTACAGCCTGGTATGTGTGTGTGTGTGTGTGTGCGCAGTCTGCAGTCTGTCAGTCAGTCAGGACATGAGCTCATAGACAAACAGCAGCAGAAACAGCTGGCCTCTATTCAAACACACACACACACACACACACACACACTCACACACACACTCAGTACGTTTACATGCAGCAAAAAGTTTGAGTTTCTGATGGTATGAGATAAAGACATGCATCAGACCGGATCGGTCTCGTCTGACTATACACGCTGCTCAGAGAATCGGATAAATGTCCGGAGCATGGCGCTGCAGCCCTGTGAACAAAGAGCCGCTTCATGTTGACCTCTGCTTATCAGCAACAACAAACTATGTCAAATCCTTTCCGATCTTTAGAAGTCCGTTATGGTCCGGAGTAGGTCGGACTGAGGTGGATTTTAAAAGTCCAAACTACGTCTGATACGATCAGAGTCTGACTGAGTGTTGGACCTGAGCAGATGTGTGATCGCTGATGTTCTGAATCAGATCGGAGCTGATCTCAACCAAACAATCGATTAACAGGCCGATCGTTGATCATCACACATTGTGAGCTCCCCTCACAGAGCCAAAGGGAACGCACCCCACGACCTCTGCAGACTGCTGTGTGTGTGTGTGTGTGTGTGTGTGTGTGTGTGTGTGTGTGAATAAAGTTATTGTTGTTGAGTCGACTGAAAGAGCTCACAAACACCAATCCCCTGAAGAATGTCTCACACACACACACACACACACACACACACACACACACACACACCTCAGGATGTTTAGCATGCATGTTAGCATTGTGCTTGGTATCAGCGTCAGCCATGCTCAGGGTTTCTGTTCTGGCTCCAGAGACCAAACGTGAGACCCAGACTCGATGACGTCATCTCAGACATGATTGATGACTCGTCTGTCTTCCCTCCATCTTTAAACGCCGTCCTGAGGTTGGACTGTTGCACAATAGCAGGAAGTGTTTGCTGTATGAACAGTCACCTTATCTGAAGCTAACACACTGGAGGAATCAAACATTCCAGCTCCGTTAAATCAGCGTCAGCATGCCGTTGACAGATACGACCTGTGTGTACAGTTTATCTCTCAGCACGCCGTATCAGCGCCATAATGAGCTGTGTGTTGTGGTATGCATGTTAAACACACGCTAAGCTTTGTGTTAATGTCTGCTGTCATATCTCTGAACCAACACAAACATTACACACAACGAGCTGAGCTAACGGAGGAATGTTAACGACTGTTTACAGACGACAACCGACAAATTATGTCAGAGCTTACATGCAGTGTGTGAGCGGTCAGCTGACCTGGACGTGAAACTGCAGAGGCTCAGAGTTCCTGCACTGTTCATACTGATTATTCTGACGTTTTCCAGGAGGTTCAGCGTGTGGTCGCACAAACACAAAAAAGGTATCAAAACGACCGGCTCGGCCGGGAATGCTGTGCTGTGACTTTTCTCAGAGTTTCACCAAACGGTTTCACCAAAAATCACCAAAAACTACGACAACATTTACAATGGGTGTGTATTGGTAGAATGTTCCAGAGCTAGAGTGGAGAGGGAGAGAAACATTTGTCAGAAAATACATTTGCAAACGGCTCTCGTGACCACAAATGTCACTCCACAGAAATAATTTTTACATAGAAACGTAGGAAAATTCGTGGGCTACGCAGCGATATCACTGCTGAAGCTGTCAGACTTATAGTTTTGGCGGGAGACGCACTGATGCTCCAGGATCACCCACCGACAGCCCCATCTACTCCCATGTAAACTGGAGAGGAGAAATTTCCCAAAGGAGCACGGGGCACCTGTTCTTTCTCTCTCTCCCCAGGTCACATTTTTTAACTTCACACACTGAAATTCAGCATTCACATGGTCGACAAGATGAGGATGCTCACGGTCATTTGGGCTTTTTGATACCACCTACCGTTTGGCATTAGTGCCACTAGTTGGAGGGGCTTCATTTAGAGATTTTTTGTGTCTCTCAGCAGTCACTCACACAACAGACAGAGCACAGCTGCAGTTAATTGCTCTGACCTGCAGCTGACCCTGGTTGCTCGGCAACCTCAAGCTGCCTTTGAGTAAAGGCTCACTCACACCGGAGGCGTTACGGCAGCGTCGCGGTCACCGTAGCAAATAGCCGCCAGTCTAGTCAATGAGAGCACTCACACGGGGAGCGTCTCAGCAGCGTCTCTCCGCGCCACGGCGCGAGCTTTCCGTAGCATTTCTATTTTTGACGCGAGTCGCTGCTAAACCTCGTAAATTTCAACAGAGCACTGCGCACCAGACAGGAAATCCGACACAGATCAACATATAAACTTCCGCCCCTTTCAAAATAAAACACAATACGCAGTTCATGTCGCTTATCACAACTTCACATCAACGTTACGTCATGACCGGTGGCACCAGGTGATCAAAGATCGATCAAAGGGTCTCAACGAGAGACTAATTGTTGAAGTGGAACAACACACAATCATTTATGACACAACAGATGCTTTTTATAATCTCCTCCACGTCGGAGAAGCAAAGTCAGCTGTTTGTTGTTGTTGTTTTCTTTATACACAGTTTATCACGGGGTCTCACGTACGTCCAGGATTCTCGCGTGATCTTGTGATCTCGCGTGAATACGGCCGGCTCGCTCCGCTGCCGCAACGGGGCTGACACGCGTCCGGTGTGAGTTGACGCGTCTGGTGTGAGTTGACGCCGGGCAAAGGACGCAGCTAAACCGCGGCACAGCCGTCCTGCTGCTGTAACGCCTCCTGTGTGAGTCCCGTGTAACTTTGTTGAAGTCTCTGTCAGTAATAATGTCTGTCAGACACACTCTACATTGATTTACACAGTTTATAGTTCATATTTTAAATGTATTGTTTGTGTTTCTAAACATTTGAATGTTTAAACTTTTGAAAAAGATGCTAATCTCTCCGTTAACGGAATGTGATGCTGCGTTCACTGACCCGTGGGTTCATTGAAGTGGACCGTGTACTGGCCCTTCTGAGTGTGGAACGTCCTCACGCTGCTTTTCACTGAGGACGACGGTGTGGCAGAGGATGAAGAGGTCGAGGTCGAGGTCACCGTGAGAAGTTTCTTCTTCTCCTTCTCAACGTGCTTCATCAGCAGGGCGGCCATCTTGTCTCCTTCCCCTCCCTGAGTCTTCCTCAGCAGCACGGCCTGGGCCTCCCTCAGACTGTCACACACAAACACAAAGTACACATCAAGTACACAAAATACACACAGAAATACAACGTTACGTTAAAATACAAACGCGTAGTCCCACAGAGTTACGTTAGGTTCAGTTATTCCATTTAGTTACAGTTCATTTTACACAATAGCAAATTTATGAATTACTTAGTGAGTTGCCTCGTTAGGTTGTTACTTATTTACTAGTCGTTATAAGTAAAAACAGTTACTACGATAGTTTATAGATGTTGTTAAATATATAATTAACTAATTAATTAAAAGTAAATGATTGAATACGTCGATAAAAACAAGTCAGACACTGTGACGTCTCGCGGTAACGTGAGTCCGTGCTGTGGATCACAGTGATGTTGAACAGCAGCCCAGATGTGCTGCAGCTGATGAACACACAGAGAGAGACGCCCTGCTGTCTGACGCTCGTTTATGTTTCAGCCAAACGTTCCAGCTGAGCTGCACGAGCTGGACGGGCTCACGGCGCTCCATCACGTCCATCAGGTTCACATTTGTGCAGAAGATAAACAGACGATGAAAACACACAGATCCATTTTTTAACTCCTCAAACATCAGGACGGTTTGTCCTTTAATGCTCCAACAAAACATTTCTATCATTTTTCATATATAATATTTCATAGAAATGCTTTTGATTGATATTCACAGTCACATGACACACTGCTGGGAAAAGACTCTACTTCCCAGAATCCTTCAGGACTCAGCTCCCTGTGGTCAGTTTTCCCACAGTCCATCCTGACCCTGGCTCTGACCTCTGACCTCTGACTCTGGTTTATGTTGATGTGACTTCACACGCCGACAGAAGACGTCTTCAGAGAGTCACATGACCACGTCTGAGTCAGCTGATGGATGTTTACCTTTGTGGATTATGTTGATGCTGCACTGACAGACTGTGGTCATGTGACAGCACAGGTGAGGAGCTCCACCTGCTGTCCCAACTGAGAACTGCAGCTTCACTTCACGTTTTTACAGTGTGGTATCAGTACTGTTACTACAGTAATCTGATTACTTTTAGGTAAAGTATTGCTACCTCAGCGTCTGCTTCTTCTTCTTCTTCTCTCCTGTCACGTCCAAACTCCTCTGTCCTCCAGGACCATTGCTGCTGAGGAGGAGACAAGGAGACAAGGAAAGTAGATAATGAGATGAAGAGACAAAGAGAGGAGACAAGGAGACAAGAGGAGACGGAGAGTGTAGAGGAGACAAGGAGACAAGAGGAGACGGAGAGTGTAGAGGAGACAAGGGGAGGAGACGAGGAAAGGAGACAAGGGGACAAGGTTTTTGTACCTCAGCGTCTTCTTCTCTCTCGTTAAATCATCCTCACTCTTCTGTCCGTCCAGACCAGGACCAGACTCTGGACTCAGTCCGTCCTGTGGGCCAGGCCCGGTGCCGTCCTCCTCTTTGGACCTGGACCTTGTTGACCCGTCCTCTGTCTGTCGGATCAAACTTTCTTTTGGATCCAGCGACATGTTGCCATCTGTCTTAGACCAGGACACAGAGTCCACATGTGGTCCTTCCTGTGTCCTTCCTGTGAGACCCTGAAGCTATCTTTGGTTCTGGATCAGACTTTGATTTTGGACTCTGGCCCACCACGGTGTCCTCGGGTTCCCCTCTGCGGGGCCGGAGGGGCTCCCCCGTCCTCTTTGTGGAGGCCCGGTTCTGCTCCTGCATCTCAAACAGCTCGTTGGCTCCGTTGTCCATTTTAACTCCGACGTGTCCAAACGGATCAGGACCAGAGGAGCCCGGGGTGCTGGTCTGCGGGGCCGAGGATCCTGGTTCTGGTCTGCTGTTCTCTGTGGTGGCTCCTGGTTCAGGTCTGGTGGGTCGGGCGGTGGTCAGCGGGTGTCCTGACGGAGGAAACGTTACCATGGAAACTTCACAGCGGTAACCACGGAAACCTCGACGACACACGCAGCGGTTCGACTGTCGACACAACGCGTTGTTATGGCAACGAGGGAGACACCTGGCTACAAGGAGACGAGGAGAGGAGACAAAGAGAGGAGACAAAGAGAGGAGACGAGGAGAGGAGATGAGGAGGAGACGAGGAGAGGAGATGAGGAGAGGAGACGAGGAGAGGAGACAAGGAGAGGAGAGGAGGAGAGGAGACAAGGAGAGGAGACAAGGAGAGGAGACGAGGAGAGGAGACGAGGAGATGAGGAGAGGAGACAAGGAGAGGAGACAAGGAGAGGAGACAAGGATCTCTCTTAATAAACTTAATAAAGTTTTAACATTTAGCATGTTAGCTTAGCATACAGCTAAGAGCTAACAGAGCTAGGCTAACATTACTTTGCACTGACTTGGGTCAAAGGTCAAAGGTGTGTGTGTGTGTGTGCGTGTGTGTGTGTTTTCAGGACAATGTGACCAAACAGTAAAGCTTTACTACTGTGTAAATCTGTTTCCATTCACGAGTTTCTGAAGGACTTTCACAGCCGAGCTGAATAATCCAGACCTGTGTGTGTGTGTGTGTGTGTGTGTGTGTGTGTGTGTGAGAGAGTGTGTGTGTGAGTGAGTGAGAGTGTGAGTGTGTGTGTGTGTGTGAGAGTGTGTGTGTGTGTGTGTGCTAGCATTTTGCTAACGTCTTTGCTGAACAAACAGAACCAGAGTGTCTGTGTGCTTCTCCATCAGGTCTGCATGTGGATCATATAAAGTCCACATCAGGTCCAGAACCTGTAAATCCCTGAAGTGGTTCTGATCCCGTCATAAATCCACATCTGAAGACTCCTCGCACTTTGAGCCGAGTCATAAAACATCGACGTCTGCATGACTCGACACATCTGCCAGCCGACCAATCACAGCGCCTTCGTCCACCTGTACTCACGTTTGGTGCATCGTCTGGTTTTAGGCGACAGCGTCCATCCGACACAACAGCGAGCTCCACAGACACGAGGCCTGCAGACAGAGTTCATATTGATTATCAATCATTATAATTAATGAGAATTTATATTCAATTATTATACACATTTTATTATCAATCAACAATCCAACGAGCAACTGCAACCGATTGGTCAATGAGACTTCACAGCTGAGTGTAACAGGAAGTGTGTGTTTGACCTCAGAGACTGTGGACAGTCTGCAGGGACGTCTCAGAGACTACGTCCAGGTTTTAGACAGTCTGCCGGGACGTCCCGGAGACTACGTCCAGGTTTCAGACAGTCTGCATGGACGTCACGGAGACTACGTCCAGGTTTCAGACAGTCTGCGGGGACGTCACGGAGACTACGTCCAGGTTTTAGACAGTCTGCCGGGACGTCACGGAGACTACGTCCAGGTTTTAGACAGTCTGCAGGACGTCACGGAGACTACGTCCAGGTTTTAGACAGTCTGCAGGACGTCACAGAGACTACGTCCAGGTTATAGACAGTCTGCGGGGACGTCACAGAGACTACGTCCAGGTTTTAGACAGTCTGCGGGGACGTCTCAGAGACTACGTCCAGGTTTTAGACAGTCTGCAGGACGTCACAGAGATTACGGCCAGGTTATAGGACAGGTGCGGGGACGTCCGGAGGACTAGTGTCCAGGTTTTAGACAGTCTGCGGGGACGTAACAGAGACTACGTCCAGTTTTTAGTGTCATCTGATTCAGATTTGATGATTGAAACTCGTCCACAGGACGGACAGGACGCTGCGTGGACACAAGGATTTAATCATTACTCACAGTGTGATGGTTGTATTGTATCAGCAGATGAGGCCCCGACACACACAGACAGACTGGAGTCTGTATTTAATGTACAGTACACCACTGCTGTACTCGAGTACTTCTACTTCACTGTCCATCAGACTGAGCTAACAGCAGCTAACAGACTAGCTAACATGAGCTAACAGCAGCTAAAGACCGAGCTAACTGAGAACAGCAGCTAACAACTGAGCTACATGATCAACGCAGCTACAGCTGTCAGCAGTTTACTTCACTGTCATCCATAAACTCTGTAATCACAGAGAGTTGAGGCGGAGCAGCCGGAGGACATCAGAGGGAAAACCAGAAAACATTTCCTCCATAAAAATATGATCCAGTTTCACCAGAATCAGGTGAAATAGTTGCTGCTGTGTGACTCTTCGTGCCGAAAGCGTTACGACTTCTCCCGACCCGGAGCCCAGTTACATAGTGTGGAGAAACAGACGTACGAATGACAGAGACACCGTTCACCTGATCACAGGTCAGTGTGGGTCACCTGATCACAGGTCAGTGTGGGTCACCTGATCACAGGTCAGTGTGGGTCACCTGATCACAGGTCAGAGTGGGTCACCTGATCACAGGTCAGAGTGGGTCACCTGATCACAGGTCAGTGTGGGTCACCTGATCACAGGTCAGTGTGGGTCAGCAGGAGTTAAACTCTGAGCTCGGTGTGTCAGATTTGTCACAACAACAAACCAACACTGTCAAGTAAATGAAGTAAAAGTACAAGATTAACTCGAGTAGCTGAGTAAAAGTACGTGGCGTCAGTACTGTTTGGGTCCAGGTTCAGTTCTTGAAGTTCACAGAAACTCTGTCTCGCCCACTCAGTCGCTCGGCGACCATCTTCATCTTCAAACGAGCCTTTCTTCTCGGAGCGGGAACACTGAAGGCGTCTGTCGGCTTCAACCTTTCATCTGCCGACAGCTACAGGAGCCCACTGAGGACATTTCACCTCCGACACACTGACAGAAACCAACTGTTTAACTGTAGCTGCTGTTAGCTCAGTTTGTTAGTTGGGCTGCCTGGACTGTGAGCTCAGAAGAAGAAGAAGAAGGAGTAGTTTTCAGGCCCAGAGGTCAGCTGACCTCTGGGCCTGAAAACTACTTCTTCTTCTTCTTCTGGAATAATGGCAGAGGAGCAGAGAGTGAAGAGGACGCTGACGGAGGAAGCTAAGAAGAGAAAAGGAGAGAGTGAGCGAGCAAGAAGCCGCCGGACAAGAGTAAATGTGGGACTGACTTTTAGTGGTTGGTGAGAGCTTGGTGAAATAAAAGGCTGAAAGACAGACGCCGAGCTGGGCTGACTGTCTGAGGAGGAAGGACTCACCTTTCACCTTTTCACACACTCATACAAACTGTTTACACACACACACACACACACACACACACACACAGTTTATAAGCCCGGTCAGTTCACAGGGTTTAGGATTAGTGTGTGTTTTAGAGTGTGTGTGTTGACTTTGCATCCATCACTTGACCGTCAGTCAGACTTGCACTTGAAGCTGCTCTCACACACACACACACACACACACACACACACACACACAGAATTTCACACATTCCTGAGGTGTCTGCAGTCCGACACACCTGCCAGATGCTGATTGGTCTACAGTCTCACACACACACACAGTAACAGAGCGCAGGTAGAGAACAGCTGGATGAACATGAAACAGTGAACGCCTCACAGCTGCAGCCGAGAGACGTGACGGTCTACAGTCTCCGTCCAATCAGAGCTTGCCATCTGTCATGACCTGCGTGATGTCATCGGGGTCATCAGGTGACAAACATTCATCATATTCATCATCAAGCCCCACCCCCTTTACGCACTGCGGTCCAATCATACTCCAGAAAGCCTCGTTAACGCCCTCCTGTCCTGCACTTACACACGCTACATGCCAACTTGACTGCAGCTGCTGTTAGCTGCTGTGGGCTCAGTCTGTTAGCCGGGCTGACTGTGAGC
Source organism: Larimichthys crocea (assembly GCF_000972845.2). Lineage (NCBI taxonomy): Eukaryota > Metazoa > Chordata > Actinopteri > Sciaenidae > Larimichthys > Larimichthys crocea. The sequence goes on from NC_040017.1 coordinate 28,804,827, forward strand.
GCAGAGCACCGCGGGGAGTGTTAGAGTTTGTTATGGACCCCCGGGAAGAAGAAGACGACGACGACTTCAGGCCCAGCAGTCAGCAGCCTCTACGGACATGATGGCAGAGGAGGAGAGAGTGAAGAGGACGCTGAGAAGAGGAAAGTGGCTGTCCCTGTCCACCTTAAAGACCAGACTGAGGGGAAAGGAGCACCTGCTAAACTTTATTAAACTGTCTCTGTCCTCGGTGTTAATAAAGTTACCCAGCCTCACCCGTCCAGAGCCGCCCTCCTGCCGCCGGCCTTCCCCCCGGCTCCCCTCACCGTCTCCGGCTTCCTGACGTCCAGCCGCAGCGGGGTCGGTGAGCTGCTCCGGCCGGGCTGCACGCCTCCCTCCTCCCGGTCAGGAGGATGCTGAGCCGCGGCGTGAAGGCTGAAGATCCAGCCGGTCCAGACGCACCAGAGCCCGAGCCTCATGTTGTTCTAATCAATTAATTATTCAAATTAATGAAACTCAATTAAAAGCCCTGCGCGCGCATCGCGAGTGTTTCAGGCTCACAGCGCGTGCCGGACATCTGAGCTCCGCACGAGCTCCGGACACCGGCTTTATGCTGCCTTCAGCCAATAGGAGCCGAGAACGGCAGCATCTGGGCTCCTATTGGCTGACAGCAAAAGAACATCTGAGCAGCCAATAAGATCGCAGGAGGAATGAAAGATGGCAAGGAGGCAAGTGATACTTTATTGTAGAAGTACTACAGTCTAGAAGTAATCTATTACAATGTATTATAGTGTATTTATTGTTTAACTGTACGGAAGCCCCAAGCAGTCAAACATTCACACAGTTTATTTCCTTTGAGGTCTCAGATGAATCGTGATGTTTCCTCTGGAAAACAACTTTAATACTTCAACAGATTAAATTAAATTAAAGTATGAAGTTTGACTGCACAGGGCTTCTGTTGACTGTTTTTGACTGAAACAAAAAGTTTGAATTAAATCTTTATTATTTATTGAATCCATAAAACACTAATTAAATCATATCACTAATTAAATCACATTGAATTTAATTGAGAAGTTTTCATGACTATCTTAGTTTGATGTTTTTTTATCTTGTCTTGTAGCGTAGGGCTGAAAACAGATACTCATATAGCATAAGCTGGGCGCCAGACAGGAGCATAAATCAACCTGTCACTCTTCAAATAGAAAAGGATAATGAGTAAATTTAAAAGTATCTGGTTCACAACAAAAGTTCCGCTAGCAGATAGCCCCAGCTACAAAATGAATTCTGGTCACCAAAATATCTGTAAAGGAAAGGTTATTTAATCAATCTGTTAATCCCAAACAAAAAGATAAACCCCTTCACAAATAAATTTCAAGCAATAAATCAAGGGTTTTTACCAACAACAACAAATTAAATTTAGGTGTCAAAGAACCAAAGAACAAAAATCACATTCACCATAAAACATCACTGGAGAATGGTTCACTTAATAAAAATAAGTTCATGCAGTTCATTTGGGCATCCCAAGTAGTGTGAGAGTGTGTGTATGAGTGTATGGGGGGTGTTCGAATAGTCCAGAAGTTCAGTTTTGTAAATATGTATGCAGGTGGAGATGTGTGTGTGGGGAGAGGGTTTGCTGGATCCAGGGATGGTCGAAACAATCCTGAGAGGGGAGAAGAACCTGGAGAGAGACAGGCAGATACCACTTAGCTGTAGGTTGTAAGCCCAGACCAGCTACAGCTCCAAGTGCCGCGCCAGAGACAAGAAGTTTGCCTTTTCCACACACTCCAGCTTTCTGCTCCTGTTGTGCTTGTATATTTCCTTTCCAGCTTATATATGTGTGGATTTCTCCTGCTCACACTCGCTTCCTCCTATTCTCCTCCAGGTGGCCTGTTGTTTGAAAAGATCTCCCTTCCCCCCATCTCACAGGTGCTCTTAATGGTTTCCTAACTCCTCCCCCTTACCTGTGGGGAGGAAATGCAAGTCTGCACTTCCTGCCACAATCTGACTTTATATATATATATTTTTATTTTCTCTATAAATAAAGTTTTATTTTAAAGCTTTAATATTAAACAATGCATCATTTTTATTTTTTATGTTTTAAAGTTTTTTAAAGTTTAATTCTTCATCAGCTGCTTTTATTTTGTTATTTCCGTGTCTGCTCTGTATTCCAGATTGGGGCTTTTATTTTGAAGGCTACAGCCGGAAGTTATCTTCGCCGTAGTGGCTAACTTGATGCTAAGTCCGAGCTGAGCTCGTGCAGCAGTCCTGTCACTTCATACCGAGCTAACGAACTGAATGAACGTGTCGGAACCGTTTGGACCGGACCAGCTCGCACACACACACACACACACACCGAACCGTACAGGTACACGCAGGTGGCTAACTAGCGTTAGCTAGCAGCGGAGCTAACCGAGCGGGATGGATCTGTTCGACGACCTGCCGGAACCGACACAGACTTCCGGTGAGTGAGCGGCACGGTACCGACAACCGGAGCCGGACACGGAGCCAGAGGGAGAGAGAGAGAGCCGAGGAGAGAGGCTCTGACCCGGACAAGGACAGTTAGCATGCTGCCTCATCAACAGCTGCCTGTCTGTGACTGCAGCCGATGACCATGGTTACACTGACCATGTTTACATTGACCGTGTTTACATTGACCATGTTTACATTGACCGTGTTTACATTGACCATGTTTACATTGACCGTGTTTACATTGACCATGTTTACATTGACCGTGTTTACATTGACCATGGTTACATTGACCGTGTTTACATTGACCGTGTTTACATTGACCATGGTTACATTGACCATGTTTACATTGACCGTGTTTACATTGACCATGGTTACATTGACCGTGTTTACATTCACCGTGGTTACATTGACCGTGTTTACATTCACAGTGGTTACATTGACCATGGTTACATTGACCGTGTTTACATTGACCGTGTTTACATTGACCATGGTTACATTGACCGTGTTTACATTGACCGTGTTTACATTGACCATGTTTAAATTGACCGTGTTTACATTAACCATGGTTACATTAACCATTTTTACATTAACCATGTTTACATTGACCATGGTTACATTGACCATTTTTACATTAACCATGTTTACATTGACCATGGTTACACTGACCATGTTTACATTGACCGTGTTTTCATTGACCATGTTTACATTGACCGTGTTTACATTAACCATGTTTACATTGACCATGGTTACATTAACTATGTTAACATTGACCATGGTTACACTGACCGTGTTTACATTGACCATGGTTACATTGACCATTTTTACATTGACCATGGTTACACTGACCATGTTTACATTGACCGTGTTTACATTGACCATGTTTACATTGACCGTGTTTACATTGACCGTGTTTACATTGACCATGGTTACATTGACCGTGTTTACATTGACCATGGTTACATTGACCATGTTTACATTGACTGTGTTTACATTGACCATGGTTACATTGACCATGGTTACATTGACCATGTTTACATCTAAAGACTTTACATGTTTATAACAATCAGAGTTTAGAAACTAAAACATTCAAATTAAAGATGACAAAATAAAACAGCACATTCATTTATAATAGTTTATTAATATATAACAAAACACAAAGCTGATAGTGGAATAATGTATGGATGAATATTTTATATTATGTAATGATTAATAAGTGTGTGTGGTGGCAGTGTTCCATTATTGGACGTTAAATTCACTCCTGGTAATTTATTTCATATTTATTTATTGTTTTTAAAAGATTTTATTCGTCTTCATCTCGACTGATCGATTAATCGATGAGTCACCAAACGTCTCCTTGTGTTTTTTTGATGAGTCATGGTCAGCGTGCGCTGCGTCATCGCTCTGTCTGCTCTGATTCTTCTTCAGCTGTTCCAGGAGCTCGACCTCTGTCCACCAAAGAAGAAGAGGAGGAGGAGGAAGAGGAGGAGGAGGAGGAGGAGAGGAGGTTCAAACGAAGACGAGGAGATGGAGCTGAGGAGGAGCAGGAGGAGGTCAAGAGAGTTTGTAAAGAAGGTTTTCAGCTTCACCACAATGTTTGTCTTCTCTTCTTCTCTCGTTAAGCATCGCGTCCGCCGTGTGAGCGCCGTGTGCACGCTGACCCGTGTGTTGTCCTGCAGGTCTTCCCGTGCTCAGAGGTTACGTGGCGGCGCGGCGCGGCGAGCGGGACGAGATGCAGGACGCTCACGTGCTGCTGCCGGACATGAACGGCTACCTGTCCGCTCTGCCAGGAAGAGTGTAAGACCGCCAACAGGAAGTGCTCAGGGCGGGGGCGGGGCCAGGGCGCGAGCGTCTGTCTGACGTGTCCCCGTGTTTGTCTCGCAGGTCTCGGGTTTCGTACTTCGCCGTGTTTGACGGTCACGGAGGAGCTCGAGCGTCACGATTCGCTGCAGAGAATCTTCACCACAACCTCGCCAAGAAGTTCCCGAGCGGTGAGTTTTAAAGGGACGGTACGCCAGCGAGCACGACCTCGGACCAGCACCGGGTTATTCCAGGTTTGGTGTCTGACGTTCTGATTGGTCAGTCGTGGTTCTTGTCCTCACGTGTCTCTTCCAGGAGAAACTGAAAACGTGGACAAGCTGATAAAGAAATGTCTTGTGGACACTTTCCGGCAGACGGACGAAGACTTCCTGAAGAAAGCTTCCAGCCAGTAAGAAACAGACTGTACGGCTAACGTGCTAACGTGCTAATGGCGAGCTCGCCACTAACCGCTAACGTGTCTTTGAAACAGGAAGCCGGCGTGGAAGGACGGCTCCACGGCGACCTGCGTGCTCGTGGTGGACGACACGGTGTACGTGGCCAACCTGGGAGACAGCAGGGTATGCTGGGATTGTTTCAGCGTTACCACGGTAACACACAGGCGAGGTCATGTGATGGACGTCCTGTCTGTCTCCAGGCGGTGCTGTGTCGGACAGAAGCGACGGCGGCGGGCGGCGAGCGGAGGGCGGTGACGCTGGCTCTGAGTAAAGAACACAACCCGACCATCTACGAGGAGAGGATGAGGATCCAGAGAGCAGGAGGCACCGTCAGGTACGGCGCCAGGACTGGAAACGCCTGGAAAACATCCTGGAAACACCTAGAAACACCGTGTGTGTGTGTGTGTGTGTGTGTGTGTGTGTGTGTGTGTTTCAGGGACGGCCGGGTGCTCGGCGTCCTCGAGGTGTCTCGCTCCATCGGTGACGGTCAGTACAAACGCTGCGGAGTCATCTCAACGCCCGACCTGAGGAGGTGTCAGCTCACAGCCAATGACAGGCGAGAACACAGACACCCGCTCACTGCTGATTGGCTAGATGAAGAGATAACCCCTCCCCCTCCCCGTGACGTCACGTTTGTCCCCTCCGTGTCTCCGTAGGTTCGTCCTCCTCGCCTGTGATGGTCTGTTCAAAGTGTTCTCTGCTGATGAAGCTGTGAAGTTCGTCCTCGGCGTGCTGCAGGTCTGACAGCTAAACCTCCTGTTTACACCCCAAAGCATCATGGGAAATGTAGTTAGTTCTTGTTTCCTCCACAGGAGGGCGGCGTGGAGCAGGGGGCGGGGCTAACGGACGAGGAGCTCCGGTTTGATGCCGCCTGTCAGCAGCTGGCGAGCGAGGCGGTGAGGCGGGGCTGTGCCGACAACGTCACTGTGATCCTGCTTTCTATTGGCTACTGACACACACACACGCACGCACACACACACACACACACACACACACACACACACACTCTGTCTCTGTTTTCCAATAAAAAAAAAGTTTCTTCTTCGTTGGTGTCTGTTCATCACTGAAGTACTCTGATTACTTCCATTTGAAGTTACTTCACAATACAATGAACTCACTGTAGTAATACTGCAGTGTACAAATACTGTTACTACTACCAATACTACAAACACTACTTCAACTCTTGTACTGTTACTAGTATCATAAAACAACTTGTACTCATTAAAATAAAAGTACTCATGTACAATTATACCGTATATTATATCCAGTAAAGTAACTAACTACTAGTATTACTACTACTACCACCAAAAGTACTACTACTGTTACAAGTACTGCTGTTACTACAGCTGATACTACTACTACTTTACTAGTACTACTATTAATATTGTGACTACTACTGCTGCAACAGCTAATACTACCACTAATACTACCACTACTGCTGTCAATACTGCGACTGCGAGCTAATCGTAATACTATTACACTGTTGTCACTAGTACTGCTCACACTGATATTACTGTCACCCTCAGACACTGTACTGCAGTAATAGCAGTAACAGTAGTAGCAGCAGCATGAACAGTACTAGTAAGAAGTAGCAGTAAGAGCTGTGGTAGCAATAGTAGTATTAACAGTAGTACTAGTAGAGTAGTAGTTATATTAGCATCAGCATTAGTAATACCAGTGGCAACAGTATATAGTAGTACTGTGTTCTCAGTAGTACAGTTGTTGTAGTACTAGTAGTAGTGGTAGTGTTGTTCTCAGTGGTGCAGTTACAGTAGTAGTACTAGTAGTAGTAGTAGTAGTAGTAGTGTTCTCAGTGGTACAGTTGTAGTAGTAGTAGTAGTAGTAGTAGTAGTAGTAGTAGTTGTTGTAGTACTAGTAGTAGTAGTAGTGTTGTTCTCAGTGGTACAGTTACAGTAGTAGTAGTAGTAGTAGTAGTAGTGTTCTCAGTGGTACAGTTACAGTAGTAGTACTAGTAGTACTAGTAGTAGTGGTAGTGTTGTTCTCAGTGGTGCAGTTACAGTAGTAGTACTAGTAGTAGTAGTAGTAGTAGTGGTAGTTGTAGTAGTAGTAGTACTAGTAGTAGTAGTAGTGTTGTTCTCAGTGGTGCAGTTCCTCCCGTCAGCCACGCGGTGTCGCAGTTTCCCGCCTCTGGCTCTGAGCCAACCCAGCCGGACGTTTGGCGGTTAGTGTTGGGAAGTTCGAGTCTTTGAAGTGAATCGGATCACTGACTCTCGGACAGTATATAGAGTCCTTGGGTTCATTTGAAGTGGTGCAGCGCTGTGGCTCTATGTGACCGATGCAAACCTGAGCCTGGGCTTATGCAGCTGCCATGTGGCGACGGCACGAATCACTTACTAAGACGACTCATTGCTCCCGAGTCATATAAAAGATCAGTTCATATGGAACGAATCGTTCACGACGACACTCCACTACACCCTCCCGGATGTTTGGCGGAAGCTGTCGGTTAGCAACAGCCGGCGGAGGAGCCTCGGAGTCGGCAGCGGGATGCGCGGACAGCCGCTACACTGAAACTCGGTAAAGTGACTCTTTACTGCGGCATGGAGGACGGACAGCAGCGCGGGAACGGAACCTGATCCACCGGCCGGCCGTCGAACTGTCGGTTCCGCTCGTGGATGAAGATCACCGACAGCTGTTGATGGTGGACCGAGTTTAGCATGAGGAGCGACCCGAGACAGAGCGCAGCAGCTCCGGGGAAGAGAGGCAGCAGAGCGCGGCAACACGGCTGCTGCTGCTGAGCTAACAGGCTAACAGGCTAACACTTTATCAACACTTGGACAAACAAACACGACATGGACTCACTGCTGGACTTCGAAGAGTGTGTGAAAGACTCACCTGGCTTCAGGTAAACACACACACACACACACACACCTGGTGTTTCTGAACCGAGCATGCGCAGAAGTCCTCATAATGTTTTATTTACTTTGTTCAGACTGAAGCTCGAGCTGTTCGAGACGGATGTGACGGTGCTGGAGACTCACCTGGACAAGGTACGAGTACTAATACTACTACTAGTACTACTACTAGTACTACTACTAGTACTACTACTGCTGCTAATACTACTACTGTCTGTAGAGAGACTCACCTGGACAAGGTACGAGTACTAATACTACTACTACTACTGCTAATACTACTACTGTCTGTAGAGTGACTCACCTGGACAAGGTACGAGTACTAATACTACTACTACTACTACTACTACTACTGCTAATACTACTACTGTCTGTAGAGAGACTCACCTGGACAAGGTACGAGTACTAATACTATTACTACTACTACTGCTAATACTACTACTACTGCTAATACTACTACTGTCTGTAGAGAGACTCACCTGGACAAGGTACGAGTACTAATACTACTACTACTGCTGCTAATACTACTACTGCTAATACTACTGCTACTGCTAATACTACTACTGTCTGTAGAGTGACTCACCTGAACAAGGTACGAGTACTACTACTACTACTACTACTGCTGCTGCTAATACTACTACTGTCTGTAGAGAGGCTCACCTGGACAAGGTACGAGTACTAATACTACTATTACTACTGCTAATACTACTACTGTCTGTAGAGAGACTCACCTGGACAAGGTACGAGTACTAATACTACTACTACTACTACTAATACTACTACTGTCTGTAGAGAGACTCACCTGGACAAGAGTACTACATCACCATCAGTATTAATGCTACTGTTACTAATACTACTACTGTTAATACCACTGATATCAGTACTACTACTCATAATACTACTGGAGACGCACCTGGACAAGGTACAAGTATTGCTAATACTGTTACCAGTACCAGTAGTTCTAGTCACAGTGTTAACAGTACTACTACTGGTTCAATTCCCAGCTGAAGTGTCTCTGGGCAAAAGATTCCCAATGGCTGTACTGAACTGTAGTACTACCGTGCTGTAGTACTGTAGTAGTAGTAGTAGTAGTAGTACTGTAGTAGTAGTAGTAGTACTGCTGCCCCCTGCTGACATTTCTCGTCTCTATCTTATAAGCACGTTTCTTATTGGTCGAGGAAACGTGAAGCCGACCTGTGAAGACATCTGATTGGCCTGTGCTCTGTTTTTTTCTTCCGACCAATCAGGTGATGAAGCTCTGCGGTAAGATGGTGGAGGCGGGACAAGCGTACAACGCAGCCAATCAGCTGTTCCTGACCAGCCTGGGTGAACTGGCCTCGTACCACAAGAAGGACGCCGCCATCACCGTACGCCACACAATGCTGTGTTTCACAGATATTATGTGTACTTACCATAGTAGTACTTACCATAGTAGTACTTACCATAGTAGTACTACCTGCAGGTTACTGATGAACGTACATGGCGTCAGCTGACTCAGTCACTGGTTGTCGAGCTCTCACAGGAAGTTGGCGTTGCCTGTTTTTCTTTGTAACTTCCTGTTTCCTTCCCTTCAGAACTGTCTGAGCCAGTTTAACCACGGCCTGCAGGAGATGGTCAGCTTCCACACCGTGAGTGCACACACACACACGCACGCACACACACACACACACACACACACCCTGTCTCGTGTGTGTGAATCAACATTTCCTGAGCTGACGGCGGCAGAGACTGTTCAGTCGTGCTTCTTTGTTTACGTCCTCAGATGCTGTTTGACCAGACGCAGAGAGCGATCAGCCAACAGCTGAGCAACCTCTGCACGCAGTGAGTCAACAAACAGCTGATTAACATGATGATGATGATGGTGATAATGATGATGGTGATGATGGTGATGATGGTGATGGTGATGATGATGATGATGATGATGATGGTGATGATGGTGATGGTGATGATGATGATGATGTTGATGATGATGGTGATGATGATGATGATGGTGGTGATGATGATGGTGGTGATGATGATGATGATGATGGTGGTGATGATGATGATGATGATGATGATGATGATGATGGTGGTGATGATGATGATGATG
>NC_040017.1:28815442-28816306 GCF_000972845.2 Larimichthys crocea
TGATGATGATGGTGGTGGTGATGGTGATGAAGATGATGGTGATGATGGTGATGATGATGATGGTGATGATGATGATGGTGATGATGGTGATGATGATGGTGGTGGTGATGGTGATGAAGATGATGGTGATGATGGTGATGATGATGATGGTGATGATGATGGTGGTGGTGATGATGATGAAGATGATGGTGATGATGGTGATGAAGATGATGGTGATGATGACGGTGATGACGGTGAAGATGATGGTGGTGATGGTGAAGATGGTGATGGTGAAGATGGTGATGGTGAAGATGATGATGGTGATGATGATGATGATGGTGGTGATGGTGAAGATGATGATGGTGATGATGATGAAGATGATGATGGTGATGGTGGTGGTGATGATGATGATGATGATGATGATGATGATGGTGATGAAGATGATGGTGATGATGGTGGTGATGATGATGATGATGATGATGATGATGGTGATGGTGATGAAGATGATGGTGATGACGATGAAGATGATGGTGGTGATGGTGATGATGGTGATGATGATGATGATGGTGGCGATGATGATGGTGAAGATGATGATGGTGAAGATGATGATGATGATGATGATGGTGATGGTGATGATGATGGTAATGGTGAAGATGATGGTGATGATGATGATGGTGATGGTGATGATGATGGTAATGGTGAAGATGATGGTGATGATGGTGATGATGATGATGATGATGATGATGATGATGGTGATGATGATGATGATGGTGATGATGATGATGGTGAAGATGATGATGATGGTGATGATGATGATGATGGTGAAGATGATGATGATAGTGATGATGGTGATGATGATGATGATGAAGATGATGATGATGAGGA